>NC_083683.1:72282227-72557227 GCF_033118175.1 Dama dama
AGAGAGAGGGAGGGAGAGAGAGGGGGGGAGGGAGGGAGGGGGGGAGGGAGGGAGAGAGAGAGAGAGGGACAGAGAGAGAGAGAGAGAGGGAGGGAGGGAGAGAGAGGGGGTGAGGGAGGGAGAGAGAGAGAGAGAGGGAGAGGGGGGGGAGGGAGGGAGAGAGAGAGAGAGGGGACAGAGAGAGAGAGAGAGAGGGAGGGAGGGAGAGAGAGGGGGGGAGGGAGGGAGAGAGAGAGAGAGAGAGGGAGGAGGGGGGAGGGAGGGAGAGAGAGAGAGAGAGGGAGGGAGGGGGGGAGGGAGGGAGAGGAGAGAGAGAGGAGAGAGAGGGGGGAGGAGGAGGGAGGGAGAGAGAGAGAGGGGGAGGGAGAGAGAGAGAGGGGGAGGGAGAGAGAGAGAGACAGAGAGAGAGGGTGGGGGGGGAGGGAAAGAGACCCTCCAAGCCAGAGCCACAAGTGCACTCCTCCCAGTGCCACTGGGGATTGGCGATGTGGCTGGCTGCATGGCGCATGCTTAGTCTGAGGTGCCAGGATAGCGAGCCCGCAGCCCGTGTGCGACTTGGTCGGCAGGGGGAGCCAAGAGCGCGAGGGACTGCTTCGGCGGTGGTGACAGCGTGGGTCCCTGCCCCCCGACCTGGCCACGGCCTGGATCCGTCCTGTCCTTAACGCTCTATTTTAGTTATTAGTATACAGTGTTAGTTCCTTAGTGTTAACAATTCCTTTGTGATCATTAGGAATTTACATTTTGGGAGAGCTGGTTGAAGGTTATTTGGGTACAGTTCACTGTTTTTTCTACACTTGTATGAGTACAAAATTATATTATAATTAAAAGTTTACCAAATTTTAGAAATAAAAAAGAAAGAAAACCAAAACGGTATAAACAGCAGCTGCTGAGCACTTTACGTATGGCAGTATGCTCGGGCAAATGTTCACATGAATTATTTACATGGTGTACATGTCTTCTCCTCCAGTCCCTTCTGCGTCTTCAGCTGTATTTTTGTGGGGATATCCATTTTATCATATTTGTGAGTATATAGGATATCATTTGAAATTAAAGTTGGCAGTTACATTTAGGGTTTAATGTTTATCAGCAATACCTGAATTGCGTGGATTCTGTGTATACATAAAAGCCAACATTATGGCTTCAGCTAATGGTGCAGGCAGTTTTTGACCCACTGATAGTACACTCATGTGATGAAGATGTCCATGTTTAGAAAGGAGTGTTACCTGTGGAACAGCTCTTCAGAGTGCTTCCACCAGAGTGGGGCATTCACTTTCCACAAACCGAAAGGATATCTCTGCCTTTGAGAGGAGTCTGTTTCCTGATACGACCCTGTTCATTACCAGCTTCCCACTCCTGTTTTCCCCTTCACTAGTCTGATACTCATACTTGTAGGTTTATCAAGTTTCAGCTTCGTGTCAGTTCCTATGAAACACTTTCTTGAAACTTCATCTTTTAAGTTCTTGGCTTCTATTTTTTGTCCCTCTTGCCCAGTATGCTTATCTCTTTCTTACCAGTAAATATGTGAATGTAATGTTTGAGACTGGGTAATGTCTTGTTTATTGAGATACCACAGCAGATATCCTGATTCAGAGTTTATCAAGAGCTCAATAAATATGTTTATTGTAAAATTCATGAATTATATACGTATTCTTCGGACTCAGAAGAAGTCAGTTTTCTCATGTAGTGAAATTTTCATTCCCATTTACGGTACATTCTTTAATGAAAAGTATGTAATCGTGCATGGGGGTCAATTAGATTCTTTTGTGTTTTAACATTTTTGAGGTATAAATGATATAAAAATGCCTACTCTTAATGTATATATGCCATATATAATCTCTCTTGTCCATTTTCCTTCACTTTAAAAATGAGAGCTTTTAAATATTAAAATCATTCTTTGCTTCCTGGCAGTAGAAAAAAATGCTACCTGTCATTTTTAGTCCTAGACTAAAAAAAAAGTCATTACAATTCTTTTGCTTTGACCAAATGTATTACATACTTGGTCTTCTCTCTTGTTACTTACGTAGCAGCTAAGTCAAATACTTCTTATCCTTCAGTTATTGTCAGGATACTTTCTCACTTTCTTCCATTGCTGAATCAAAAGGCATTTGCCCTTAGAGGCTTCGCTTAAATGGATATTTGGAGTTTCACTTGGTTCCTATAAAATATTCCATTTCTAATCTTTATGAAAGGCAGATATCAGCTGCCACTTGGTACCTAGTCCCACTCTTTGGCTTAAAGTGCATATAGAAAAACAGAATAAGGGAATTAGGGAATGTTTTGCCTAAAACTTAGCCTCCCACCTCAATACCAAGTTGAAGGTCACACAGGGACAGCACAGAGTTTCCAGTGGTGGGACAGGAGTGAGTTGTCCCGGCAGCCCAGGCACCTCCCCTCAGTCTTGTCAGAATGACTCCAGGCATCTGACTTTCCCAAGCACCTCAGGAAGCCTGTGTGTCCTGAGGAAAAAGACTAATTTTTTTTTTGTCCAAAAATGCCACTTTTTTCTTCAGTCATTCATATTTCTATTCAGCCATTCATTCATGTCATATTAACAAGGCTCATGAAATTAACTGATATAGATAAAGATGTTAAAATTGAGTTTTCATTAAAATGTGAAAGACTTCTACAGGAAGGGGTCATTGAGTTATAAAGCATAAGCAAATAAGTCACTCAATAGAGATATAGGTCACCTATTTTATACACAATTTTTATTTCAAATGAGGATGAAGTTATGGCAGAGAACACATGGGAGTGTCCCTCTAATGTCCACTGCATTTAGATGACCTTCATCATATTGATACATGAAGGCAGCTAATCAATGACTGTCCTGTACTTGCCACTCATACTGTGAAGCCACACTTCATAAGTGGTTGTTGAAACCTTTCATATAATTTTAAAGTGAAAAATCATATCAGTTATGTTGGTATACATACATTGCTCAAAAGAAAGCATCATTCTAGAGTTCAGAAAATGGACAGAAAAATAAAAAAATACTTCTCTGATAGTTGTAACCTCAGATGTTTGCTGAACCCCAAAGTTGCAAAGAGTGAAAAAAGTCCTCCAGGAAGGTCTTATAATGGAGAGAGGAAGGTGGACTCTGACTGTTCTTAGGAGCACATACTCAAACTCATAGCAGTCTCTGCAGTTGGAGGGTTTCACTAAGTCATCCTCCACCCACACAAGATGAAGATTTTCTCAAGAGAAAGCCTGTCTCCCCCTGAGCCCAGGGAGTCTTTACTTTACAGAGCTAACAGTTGTTTAAATGGTTAGGAAAGAATCTTTCTGTTGTTGGGAAAATAGATATTCTATTGTTTCTGGCAGAAGGACTTATTTCTAAACTGAGAGAATTTCCCTTAAAAAATATTGAGCAAATTTTCAACTATGTGAAACAAACAAACATGTCCTTGGTGGATTTATCTTATCATTATCAATGAATCTCTGGTGTAGTAGACTTTGGGGATAGAGCAGGAAATACAGATCTGGGGAAAATGTCCTCAGAGAGGCAGGTATAAGTAACATTAGCACCAGAAGCAGTGCAGGAATGCAATAATAATATCAGATTGCAAGACAAAAGGCAACCATGTGTTATTTTATTTCAACAGTATGATAGACATTTGTTATATGATACAGACAATTTTTCCAATTTAGTAATCCTATAAAGCTGTAATTAATATTTAGTGTCAGTATAAATATTCAGATAATAATAGAGAAAAATATTTTATCAAAAGAAAAAGCAAAGTGATAACCTACATTGATAGTTTTCAGAAATACCTCCCAGATATTTAAATTTCTTTTGCTTTTGTATCATATAGGGCTTTTTGAAAATTGAAGTAGAGTTGATTTATAATGCTGTGTTTATTTCTGCTTTATAGCAAAGTCTTTCAGTTATACATACACATATATTATTTTTTATATTCTTTCCACTGTGGTTTTTCACAGGAGATTGAATATAGTTTCTTCTGTAATACAGTGGGGTAGTGTTATTTATACATTCTTTTTATACTTGTTTGCTCCTGCTAACCCCAAATATCCACTCCATGCCTCTCAGTGCCCCTCATAGCAACCACAAGTCTGTTCTCTATGTCTGTGAGTTTGTTTCTGATTTATAGATAAGTATATTTGTGTCACGTTTTAGATTTCCCATATAAGTGATATTGTATGTATTGACTTTCCTTTTCTGCTTTAGTTACTCTGGTAATCTCTAGTTGCATCCTTGTTGCTGCAAATGAAATTATTCTTTTTTTATGGCTAATATTCCATTCTATATATATACCATATCTTCTTCATCCATTCATTTGTTGGTGGACATTTAGATTGTATTCAGGTTTTGCAGGAGGCAGGTAATGTGGTTTGGTATTCCCATCTTTTTCAGAATTTCCAGTTTGCTGTGATCCACACAGTCAAAGGCTTTGGCATAGTCAATAAAGCAGAAGTAGATGTTTCTCTGGAATTCTCTTGCTTTTTCTATGATCCAGTGGATGTTGGTAATTTGATCTCTGGCTCCTCTGCCTTTTCTAAATCCAGCTTGAAAATCTAAAGTTCTCGCATCATGTACTGTTAAAGCCTAGCTTGGAGAATTTTGAGTATTACTTTGCTAGTGTGTGAGATGAGTACAATTGTTCAGTAGTTTGAACATTCTTTGGTATTGCCCTTCTTTGGGATTGGAATGAAAATTGACCTTTTCCAGTGCTGTGGCCACGGCTGAGTTTTCCAAATTTGCTGGCATATTGAGTGCAGCACTTTCACAGCATCATCTTTCAGGAGTTGAAAGAACTCAACTGGAATTCCATCACCTCTACTAGCTTTGTTTTTAGTCATGCTCCTAAGGCCCACTTGACTTTACACTCCAGGATGTCTGGCTGTGGGTGAGTGATGACATCATTGTGATTATCTGGGTCATGATGATCTTTATTGTATAGTTTTTCTGTGTATTTATACCTCTTCTTAATATCTTCTGTTTCTGTTAGGCCCATACAATTTTTATCCTTTATTGTGCCCATCTTTGCATGAATTGTTCCCTTGGTTTCTCTAATTTTCTTTAAGAGTTCCCATTCTATTGTTTTCCTCTATTTCTTCACATTAATCACTTAAGAAGGCTTTCTTATCCCTCCTTGCTTTTCTTTGGAACTCTGTATTCAGACGGGTGTAACTTTCCTTTTCTCTTTTGCCTTTAGCTTCTCTTTTTTCTCAGCTACTTGTAAGGCCTCCTCAGACAATCATTTTGCCCTTTTGCATTTCTTTTTCTTTGCTGAACAGAGGGAAAACCTTACAATAGTCCTGATGATATAAATGTAGGAAAGAACTACACACATGAGGGTGATGATGAAGGTCAACACAGCACATAGAGCAGCCACATGTCCTATCAGCCATGTGTCTGACTTTTCCTTAGTTGATACGCTATAGATGAATCTGGGAATACAAGCAGTTGTGAATGAAATGTCTAAGAAGGAGAAATTTTGTAGGAAAAGATACACAGGTATTTAAGGTGGGAATCCATCAGAGTGAGGGTGATGATGCTTACTTTCCAATACACTCAACATGTAGGACAGAAATAGAAAAATGAAAAGCAAAATTTTCAGTCTAATGTCCTCTATCAACCCCACCAAGATGAAGATGGTTAGTGTGGTTTGGCGTTTGATCCTTAATTGTGGTCTCCTGTCCAGTCTGCTTGGAACAATAAGGAAGACTCTGCATGAGGAATTCCAGAGTCCGGGCTGGTTTTTAACTTCATGAGAAGTAAATCTGAGAGTGATGCCTATACAACTGTTTAGCAGAGAAGTAAACGCACAGCACATGGCAATGTTTTATCCCCTCTTTGTGTCTCAAAAACTGACTATTCATTTTTTAACCCTGTTATTTCATGCTTCTCCTTCTAATGAACATAGAATTTAACTGTAATTGATGTCAGTTCAACATATCTTCTTATAAATAATGAAATAAAAACAACAACTCTCTTTGAATAAGTTGCTTTGGGGTCAAGAAGTCTGCCTTCCCCAATTTCCTGTCTCCAGACATTCTTCTAACAGAGAGGTAATCCCATCAAAACAATAACAAAAACAAACAAAACAAAAACCCCCTTACAATGGTCTTAAGAAATTCCTAACATTAAATTTTACATGTGTGCTAGCTATTATACTCCAATAAATTCTTATTACATAGTCTATCATGTTTCAGATAGTCCACTCCAGCTTCTTGGAGGTGTATTAAAGACATTTTTCATGGATATATTTTCTAAAAGATTCATTTAAATGTGTTGCAATCTAAACATTTTGAGGTTTGCCTCATTGAAAATTTATTTCAAATGTATGCATGTAATCTTTGTAATATTTACCATTGTCTGTATTTTCCTGCTACTATTAGAATATGTTGCATATGTTTATGCTTCCTAGGTTATCCTTGTTCTATTAAAATTTCTCTCCAACTTACAAGTCAAATTTTGAAATTGTGTCATTGAATGGATTTCTTTGTTTTCAATTCCTTAGACAGTGAAAACCCTAATGCCTTCTAACAAGATCCTACAGTTTAATAATCTCTAGATGTTGAGGGCTTTTTTTTCTCTTTTTTCATCGAAGGGTACTCAGTAAGAGCAGTTTTTTTTTGGTATTAAAACTCTAATCAGAATACTATTTCTTTCTAAACACATTTGATAATGTCACATTTCCATTCCCTGTAAGTATTTTGTAGTAATATGTTTGTTTTGTTTCAAAAAATTTTTCAGAAAAGTAAGAAAATGTTGGGCTTCCCATGTGGCACAAGTAGAAAGGAACTTGCCTGCCAATGCATGAGGCATAAGAGGTGCAGGTTCAATATTTGAATCAGGAAGACCACTTGGAGGAGGGCATGACAACCTCCTCCAGTATTCTTGCCTGGAGAATCCCATGGGTAGAGGAGCCTGGTAAGCTACAGTCCATAGAGTCACAAAGAGTCAGACACAACTGAAGTAACTTAGCACACAGATGGATACAAGGAAATGTTAGTTTATTTGTAGACCTGAAGAACCATATTCCAATTTTTAAAATGTTTTTCGTCAAACTTGTTTCAGCTTGAAATACACAATCACATTTTTGGAAATGGCATTGAGCAATACCTGCTTTAACCAAACTTGGCCATTTCTTGATGATAGTTCCCCATTTTCACTTACCTTTCATCTATAACACATAGTTGTCTCCTTTGTCATTTTAACAATTTATACATCAACTCACCTGACTTTTAAAAAATTTTTTTTTCATTTATTTTTATTAGTTGGAAGCTAATTACTTTACAATATTGTAGTGGTTTTTGCCATACATTGACATGAATCAGCCATGGATTTACATGTATTCCCCATCCCGATCCCCCTCCCACCTCCCTCTCTACCCAGTCCCTCTGGGTCTTCCCAGTGTACCAGGCCCGAGCGCTTGTCTCATGCATCCAACTTGGGCTGGTGATCTGTTTCACCCTTGATAATATACATGTTTCGATGCTGTTCTCTCGAAACATCCCACCCTCGCCTTCTCCCACAGAGTCCAAAAGTCTGTTCTGTACATCTGTGTCTCGTTTTCTGTTTTGCATATAGGGTTATCATTACCATCTTTCTAAATTCCATACATATGTGTTAATATACTGTATTGGTCTTTATCTTTCTGGCTTACTTCACTCTGTTTAATGGGCTCCAGTTTCATCCATCTCATTAGAACTGACTCAAATGAATTCTTTTCAATGGCTGAGTAATATTCCATGGTGTATATGTACCACAGCTTCCTTATCCATTCATCTGCTGATGGGCATCTCGGTTGCTTCCATGTCCTGGCTATTATAAACAGTGCTGTGATGAACATTGGGGTGCATGTGTTTCTTTCAGATCTGGTTTCCTCGGTGTGCATGCCCAGAAGTGGGATTGCTGGGTTATATGGCATTTCTATTTCCAGTTTTTAAAGGAATCTCCACAATGTTCTCCATAGTGGCTGTACTAGTTTACATTCCCACCAACAGTGTAAGAGGATTCCCTTTTCTCCACACCCTCTCCAGCATTTATTGCTTGTAGACTTTTGGATAGCAGCCATTCTGACTGGCATGAAATGGTACCTCATTGTGGTTTTGATTTGCATTTCTCTAATAATGAGTGATGTTGAGCATCTTTTCATGTGTTTGTTAGCCATCTGTATGTCTTCTTTGGAGAAATGTCTGTTTAGTTCTTTGGCCCATTTTTTGATTGGGTCATTTATTTTTCTGGAATTGAGCTGCAGGAGTTGCTTGTATATTTTTGAGATTAATCCTTTGTCTGTTGCTTCATTTGCTATTATTTTCTCCCAATCTGAGGGCTTTCTTTTCACCTTGCTTATAGTTTCCTTTGCTGTGCAAATGATTTTAAGTTTCATTAGGTCCCATTTGTGTATTTTTGCTTTTATTTCCAATATTCTGGGAGGTGGGTCATAGAGGATCCTGCTGTGATTTATGTCGGAGAGTGTTTTGCCTATGTTCTCCTCTAGGAGTTTTATAGTTTCTGGTCTTACATTTAGATCTTTAATCCATTTTGAGTTTATTTTTGTGTATGGTGTTAGAAAGTGTTCTAGTTTCATTCTTTTACAAGTGGTTGACCAGTTTTCCCAGCACCACTTGTAAAGAGATTGTCTTTTTTCCATTGTATATCCTTGCCTCCTTTGTCGAAGATAAGGTGTCCATAGGTTCGTGGATTTATCTCTGGGCTTTCTATTCTGTTCCATTGATTTATATTTCTATCTTTGAACTCACCTGATTTTGAAACCAATTAAACTACTCCAGACAAGGTTATCTCTAGTCTGTCACTTGTTTCACTCTTTGACCACAATTCGGTCTTCATTTAACTCAAACTCTGCTACATGTGAGGTAATAAATTGGTAACGTATGAAAGTCATGACAGTTTGATTCCACGACCTCACATTTCCCTCAATTTCTTCCTCCTTCTCTGTCTGTTCTCTTTTATTTCCCTTTAGGCTGCCTCTTCTAGCCATTCTGCTTATTGACTGACTTGTGATCTCTTTTCTAGGCAATCCTTTCTTTCACTTTCTCTTCTCTCTAGGAGAGTCTCATTAATAAGGTGACTTCACTGAGGCTGATAATTCCAAAATTTATATCAACATGGAAAATGGCTTCAACTATTTCTTGGACATCTAGATCAGACTTAGAGTGTTTGAATTTAGACTTTTCCTTAGGCAATTTCCTTAACTTCTATATCTTGTGCTTTTTCAAGTGCAATTAAGGTTTTATATATATATATATATATATATATATATATATATATATATATATCTTAGGGCTGTACTGATAAATGTAGATAATAATACAATATCTACAGCTGCATGTGGAACATGTGAATGCTTATTACTATTTCCTGTATTAAACTTTATTTCATTTCTGTATTACTTCTTTTGGAGTGTTTCCATGTCAAGATTTTAAAGATGGCATGCATTGTTGTGTTTCTTTCTCTGTCAGTCTTAAGTCACATAAGAACTTTCGTAATTCTTCCTTTTTCTTTGCTCCTATTTTCAGTTTATCACCAGGTCTTACAATTTCTGTTATCTTAATTTGATCCTCTTACTTTCTCACCACACTAATTCTACCCTGGATATCTTTATCTTATAGCTGAAATGTTGTGAAATTATATTAACATATACTTAACATGTGTGATTACTTCTCCCATTCAGTATTTTAAAACCAACACAGCCAGAACCATTTTTCCAAAGTCCACCTATGATTAATCTCCCCTACATGCTTTGGAAAAAAATGTTTTGAAATGTTGTTAATTGAGAGTTATCCCATACTAGGTATCTCCTTAAAACATTCATCTAATCTCAGTTGCATAGAAGTGAATGTATTTAGGCTTTAAGTAAGATTTGTGAAGAGGCGGGGGTAAGGAACATACTCATGAATTTTGAATTTCAAATACAAAAGCACTTAGATTTATGGAGGCTTTTCGGGTAATAAATATTTGAGTATACAAATAAATATTTTTGCCTTACATATCAAATACAAAATACCTTAAACATGATTTAGCAGGCCTTTAGAGTGACTTTTAAGATTTTAAAAGTTTTTATATGAGCTTAATGGAAAAATTAAACTGATCTTTTGAGACTGCCTTTAATATTAAGCAGGTATGAGTGACTCTCTATTGCTTTCCTGTGGACTGATGTGTAGTGAGAAGTATACTTCCTGTCGTTTTTACACAGTCTGTGGGGTAAGGTGCAGTGTTCTTATTTCTCTTTACATTTTTAGCCTCAGTTTCCCCTGTGATATCTATTTCATGGAGCTTTTGTGTATATTGACTGAGATAATCCATGCAGAGTGCCCAGCAGATGGTGAGTTAAAGCCACTACCCCTCCTTCTTTCTCTCCTTCATTTTCTTTCTCCCCTTCATTTTCTTTCTGCTCTTCCTCCTTTTCTTTTAGCTCTGTAACTTATGCTAACTAATACAGTAATGAATGACTGAACGCAAGCTATTGATTTCCTTTCCTGTGTTCTGTGTAAAGCTGGTGGATTTTGGTGCCTCTGACAACCTGTTCAGTGTTCTCTGGAGAAAGACTAAGGGCAGAGTCCAGACCTGAACTTTGGGGCATGAAGCAATAGGTATTCCACATTTCCTTCTCAGCTTTAATTGTGTGATTATTTGGGTAGCAGTTTCCTTTTATAAATGAAGAGTTTATGTCATTTGTTTTCCCTCCATTCCAGGAGTAAAGGATGTCCCTTGGAAAAATTACTTCGTTTATTATGTGTCAGGAAGTGTTTGATGGGAGGATGCCTACGTGCTGTCTCTCATGAGTCCTTTGTCTCTCTTCAAGCAGAGCAGCACGCTGCTCCCAGGGATTGAGGTCATTGTGTGAGGCAGGCTTGGGTCTCCTTTAGTAAGCATTCTCTTTTTGACAAAATTGCTTAGTCTTGCTCCCCCTTCATGAGATATGGATTGTCTCCTGACCTTGTGACTAGGATTACCCCTTGTTCCCTTGGTAATGGTTACTGTATGTTTGGTTTTCTGATCCCTATCTTTCCCAAAAGAAGTTTCTTGTACTGCAGCCTATATATACTCATAGAAAAATCATTAAAGCACCTTTGCTTCATCAGAGCTTAGGTCCCCGGGTCTTTTTTGTCTCTCTCTCTTTCTCTCTCTCTCTCTTTTTCTGGCTGACTCTCTGGAGCGTGGAGACCCATTGTGCTCACTTTTCTGCCCGGGCTTCTAAGACCCCCTCGAGAGGGTGCCTGGTGCCTTTGTGAGCGATGCAAGTCCTGTGTCAAGGACTTTATTGGTCCTCTGTGTAAACCAAGGGATATCAGCCTCTTTCTCTCTTTCACTTTCTTAGCTTCGACTCCGTACCACCAGGTTCTGGTCCATTAAACGACCCCAACAGTTATATGACTCATTTAACTTATTTTTTTGCAACATATCCCTTAAGAAATCTAGAAATGTGTTCTGAGGTCTGGTGAATCAAAACATGTTATTTCTATCAATAACAGTAGCAAATAACAGCATCAGAGTACAATAGATAGTTAGGAAATTACCTGTGATTAATAGGCATCTCTATAGGACATGGGGACTAATCTATGATCAAAGGGAAACATTTCTAGCTGATAATCAGGTACCCTTTTAGATACGTCATAAAATTCTTGCCCGGAGAATCCCCATGGACAAAGGAGCCTGGCAGGCTACCATCCATGGGGCTGCAAAGAGTTGGACACGACTGAGCAAGTAAGCACATGAAGGAACTGACCCTCTGTGCTAAGGTGAGAAAACCCTGATGCCCTCAGTGCTTCATTGTGGCATCCTGACTCAGACCATAGCTCAGGATGCCCAAATGCCCCCACTTTTCTAGTCACCAATTCTTATCTTCTGTGATCCCGGATGTTAAGTGAATGTTCTGCTAAACCACTTTCATTCAGATGTATTTTCTATTTAGTATATTTGAAGAACTATTAGCATTTACCACTATCAATAATTTGATCACTAATGACAACATTGCTGGTATTAATAATTTGGCACTCTAAGTGTAGTAGAGTTATATGTTGGTATAAATCCATACTGATTCATAAAAGTGATATTGTATGATAGGTCTTTTCTGTTTGTCCCTACTGTTCTTATGAGTAGCCATGAATTCATTTGAAACATACTAAGAATCTATGATATGGCTGGTTATGCTGTAGATACTAAGAATAAAAAGAGTGAAGAGATAACTAACCCATCTCTAATGGATGTATATATTTTGAATGAGTCTAATCCTTTCAAATTTCATTTTTATGAAACCAAGTATCATTAGAAATAATTATTTTCTTTTTGGTCATGGTTTAGTAGCTAAGTTGTGTCCGACTCTTATGACCCCATGGACTATAGCCTGCCAGGCTCCTCTGTCTATGGGATTCTCCAGGCAAAAATACTGGAGTGGGTAGTCATTCCTTTCTCTTTTTCTTTTCTTCTTTTTGGATCTATCCAAATTAATGTATTGCCATCCTTGAGTTTTAAATAGATACGTCTGACAGTTTTCACATACCAAGGAACTTGAATGGTGAATTAAGAAAGAAACTGAAGTTACCAAAGAGGAACATATTAATACTTATTCTAATGGAAGATAATTATGGCTTCAGTTGACTGTGTAATTCTTATTGTCCCCAAGATGAAATCAAAAGTATAAATATTGCAAATACATGCACAAATGCCCCTTTCATGAGGACACACACGTTCACAGACAGTATTGTGTAGTGGAGAGTGCTCTCTGAGTTGCCAGTTGTCCCTCATTAAGATTCTATTCCACTTAGACCTAGAAAACAATGTCTTTTATCTTAAAGCTGAAATTAAAAATAATTTATTTTAAATGTCTGAGAATATAAAGTTATTCTGAGAAGATTTGATAGTGATAATTTCTGATTTCTCTCAACAGGAACAGATTTTTACACAGTGAATGAAATGAATGCTTTATTATCTCAGACTCTTATGGACTTACAGGAGCCTTATGTTTGGATAAATAGAGTCCTTATTGACTAAAGCTCAAACATGACTATTGAATATAATATGCAGTAAATTTTGAAAAATACCTGACAGAGGCAGCAATGGGAAGTGGGTCTTTGGAAACTATAGAATGCAATGATTTTATTAGACACATTCCAAGTGCAAAACTACAATTTTCTGAAGCAAAGAGACTCTTCAACCCACAGATAACAAAGTGCTAAGAAAACACAACACAGTTGCTTTATGTCTATGTTTTCAATGGGAAAATATTTACATTTGTATATTTATATATGCATATGAAAGAAATGCAAAAAAGCAAAATGGCTGTCTGACGAGGCCTTACAAACAGCTGTGAAAAGAAGAGAAGGGAAAAGCAAAGGAGAAAAGGACAGACGTACCCATTTGAATGCATAGTTCAAAAGAATAGCAAGGAGAGATAAGAAAGCCTTCCCCAGTAATCAGTGCAAAGAAATAGAGGAAAACACTAGAATGGGAAAGACTAGAGATCTCTTCAGGAAAATCAAAGAAACCAAGGGAACGTTTCATGCAAAGATGGGTTTGATAAAGGACAGAAACGGTATGGACCTAACAGAAGCAGAAGATATTAAGAAAAGGTGGCAAGAATACACAGAAGAACTATACAAAAAAGATCTTCACAACCCAGATAACCACGATGTTGTGATCACTCACCTAGAGCCAGATGTCCTGGAGTGTGAAGTCAAGTGGGCCTTAGGGAGCATCATTAAGAACAAAGTTAGTGGAGGTAATGGAATTCCAGTTGAGCTCTTTCAAATCCTGGAAGATGATGCTGTGAAAGTGCTGCACTCAATACACCAGCGAATTTGGAAAACAGTGGTGGCCACAGGATTGGAAAAGGTCAGTTTTCATTCCAATCCCAAAGAAAGGCAATGCCAAAGAATGCTCAAACTACCACACAATTACATTTATCTCACACGCTGGTAAAGTAATGCTCAAAATTCTCCAAACCAGGCTTCAGCAATACGTGAACTGTGAACTTCTAAATGTTCAAGCTGGTTGTAGAAAAGGCAGAGGAACCAGAGATCAAATTGCCAACATCTGTTGGATCATCAAAAAAGCAAGTGAGTTCCAGAAAAGCATCTACTTCTGTTTTATTGACTACACCAAAGCCTTTGACTGTGCAGATCACAACAAACTGTGGAAAGTTCTGAAGGAGATGGGAATACCAGACCACCTGACCTGCCTCTTGAGAAATCTGTATGCAAGTCAGGAAGCAACAGTTAGAACTAGACATGGAACAACAGACTGGTGTCAAATAGGAAAAGAAGTATGTCAAGGCTGTATATTGTCACCCTGCTTATTTAACTTATATGCAGAGTACATCATGAGAAATGCTGGGCTGGATGAAGCACATACTGGAATCAAGATTGCCAGGAGAAGTGTCAATAACCTTAGATATGCAGATGACACCACGATTATGCCAGAAAGTGAAGAAGAACTAAAGAGCCTCTTGATGAAAGTGAGAGAGGAGAGTGAAAAAGTTGGCTTAAAGCTCAACATTCAGAAAACTAAGATCATAGCATCTGGTCCCATCATTTCATGGGAAATAGATGGGGAAACAGTGGAAAGAGTGACAGAGGTTATTTTGTTGGCTCCAAAATTATTACAGATGGTGACCGCAACCATGAAATGAAAAGATGCTTAGCTCCTTGGAATATAACTCATGACCAACCTAGACAGCACATCACTTTGTCAACACAGGTCCTTCTAGTCAATGTTATGGTTTTTCCAGTAGTCATGTATGAACGTGAGAGGTGGACTGTAAAGAAATCTGAGTGCTGAAGTATTGATGCTTTTGAACTGGGGTGTTGGAGAAGACTCTTGAGAGTCCCTTGGACTGCAAGGAGATCCGACCAGTCCATCCTAAAGGAAATTAGTCCTGAATATCCATTGGAAAGACTGATATTGAAGCTGAAACTCCACTACTTTGGCCACCTGATGCAGAGAGCTGACTCATTTGAAAAGACCCTGATTTTAGGGAAGATTGAAGGCAGGGGGAGAAGGTGATCACAGAGGATGAGATGGTTGGATGACATCACTGACTCAATGGACACGAGCTTGAGTAAACTCCAGGAGTTGGGGATGGACAGGGAGGCCTGGTGTGCTGCAGTCCATGGGGTTGTAAAGAGTCGGACATGAATGAGCGACTGAACTGAACTGAACTGAATGACAGTTGTATACATGTGGTCCTTTTCTAATTCAATAACTAAATATTTATGTGGTAAAACTATGTATTTTCATTATCACTTCTGCATTATAGCTTTTAATGAATAACTCATTATTTAATAAAGCTTGTCATATTTTAAAAAAGTGTTAGTTGCTCAGTCATTTCCAACACTTTGTGACTGCATGGATTGTAGTCTACCAGGCTCCTCAGCCCATGGAATTCTCGAGGCAAAAATACTGGAGTGGGTAGCCATCCCTGTTTCCAGGGGATCTTTCCTACTCAGGGATGGATCCTGGGTCTCCTACATTGCAGGTAGATTCTTTGCCGTCTGAACCATCAGGGAAGCCCTCTCATATTTAACTATTAGACAATTTCATGTTAAATGTTTTATATAAACCTCCTGTATTTCCTTAGTTTATATTATCAGAAGAGGAATTTCTGAGGCAAGTTCCACTTATATGTTATAATTTTAAAGTGTATTGACAAATTTGCCCCAATGTGTAATATCACTTATATAACACTAAAGTGTCTGGATCTATCTTTAGCACTGTTGGGATTATGGGATCTCTAGGAATTCCACTCTTATCTTTTGCTTGAGTTCTGAGTCAACTAGCAAGTAAATGGATATGAAAGTACCAGTTTTATTATAAAGATATTGAAAACATGGCATTGAATATCCCAGTAAGAAAATCTTGATTAGTTTCATCTCCAGGTAGGCAGTGCTACAAAACCAAAACTACCCACTATCTTGGACAGATCCTTCTGCTGAATGACTTCAAGGAGTCTGAAATCTGTCTGCTGAAAAGATAGTTCAAAAGAGGAAACGGAATAGGATGGGGCTTCCCTGGTGGCTCAGAGAGTACAAAGTGCCTGCAATACTGGAGACCCGGGTTCAGTCCCTGGATTGGGAAGATCCCCTGGAAAAGAAAACGGCAACCCAGTCCAGTATCCTTGCCTGGAAAATCCCATGGACGGTGGAGCCCGGCAGGCTATAGTCCATGGGTTCACAAAGAGTTGGACATGACTGAGCAATTGAACAACAATAGATGGAACAGTCAGGATTCACAGTAAGCAAGTTTAAAGAGAAATCGAGAAAGCCATTGGGACTGGAGAATAAATTGTATAGATACAAATAGTATCAGAATTCAGGTTTTGTGCTGACTCATCCTTCCTATTGGATTCATTGACTCCTTTTTCTTTTATGTCTTTGAGAGGAGTGCAGTGTTTCTAATTGAGTTAAGAAAAGCTTGCTTTACTTGCTTGTTTCTCAGTGTGTTAAATAAAGGGATTTAACGTTGCTGAAATGGAACTAATAAGGAGAAAAATTACTTTGTTAATAACTACCTCATTCTTGGGTGAAGATTTCACACAAATGAAGATGCAGCTAGCATAAGTGATGGAGACAACAATCATGTGGGAAGAACAAGTGGAGAAGGCCTTCTTCCTTTGTTGGGCAGAGGGAAATCTTAGAATAGTGTTGATGCTATAAATATAGGAAAGAACTACACACATGAATTGATGATGAAGGTCAGCACAGTGCACAAAATAACCCTCTGTTCTATCAGCCACATGTCTAAGCAAGAGATCTTCTGGATATGATAAACATCACAGTAAAAGCGATCAATTTCTTTCAGATCACAGAATTAATGGAGTTATTATAGATGTCTCCTCTGTAAAAGGTTATTCTTCAGTGTTTCTAAGGGATTTATTCAGCTTTTTTTTTAAACAAAGCAACACTAATAACTACCATTGGTTTTCCATAGATTCATATACACAATAAACACAGAATAGTAGACTTGAGACAAAATAAATAGGAAATTCATGACATTTAGGGGAAGAATAGTGTCTGTGGAAAAAAGGTACCAAAAATGGCTACCTCTTTTCTTGCTGTCCACACCCTCTGCAATGTGTGCCCCTAGTTCCTTCCAAGCACAGGTGATTCTGTTTTCCTTCCTTGAATGTTGACTGGCCCTATGACTTCCGTGGCTAATAGAGTGTGTGTGGTAGAAGGGACATTGTGCCTAGGAATCCAGAGGCCTTGCTTGCTTCCATTCTCTCCCCTAAGGCCTCGTCATCTTACCATGTGAATCACTGTTAGCTAAGCGATCAAACATCCTCTGGAAGAGGGTTCATTTATCTTAGTAAGGAGTCATTCAGTTTCTAAGTATGATAATGAGGCCCTATTTGACAAGACTCAATCATCTGTGAGGACAGTCCTATAAACCTAGCCAACTAAGATCAGCTGATATCTGCTCAAACTGGCAAAAACCACAGTTGATCCAGAAACTTAAGTTTTAAACCACTGATTTAGGGATGATTTGTCATTGCATAATAACTAACTGCAGGATGTGACAGGTATATATATGAGGGCCTCCACACAGAGGGCTAGGGAGGGACACAGGAAAGGGAATCTTTGTATAAGGTGATGCCTTGAACATGGCCTAGAAATGAAAGTCAAAAGCATTCCAGTATGGACCATTGAGGTTTATGGTGAGAAATGTGAGACATGGAAAGGAATAAATAACCATATGTAGAACATTTTTATTTGAGAAATATTAGTGAAGGATATATCTTCTGTTTTTTTAATGGTAAAGATAATCTTTGTGGAGACAATTGTGTCTTCATATTGCATTCTTTGTTTATAACCCAGGGCTTCCTTGTATTTTGCTGGTTTAATTTTCTCGATGTATAGAATTTTAATTTGCTGAGATTTGATGACTCCTTTTGGCTTAATTTGGCTATCTTTAGGATGTGAATTTTATTATGTATTTCAGCACTAGTTTTATTTCATCATCATAAATATGGTTTTAGTGTCTCAGCAGATTTTATCAGACCACTGCCACCTGAGTGATGAATTAATGTAGAGACCGTGCTCTTTAATTTAGAGGGAATCTAATGAATCTAAGAGACATTACTTTGCCGACAAAAGTCCGTCTGGTCAAGGTCTTTTCAGTGGTCATGCATGGATGTGAGAGTTGGACTGTGAAGAAAGTTGAGTGCTGAAGAATTGATGCTTTTGAACTGTGGTGTTGGAGAAGACTCTTGAGAGTCCCTTGGACTGCAAGGAGATAGGTGATCAGTCCTGGGTGTTCATTGGAAAGACCAATGCTGAAGTTGAAACTCCAGTACTTTGGCCACCTCATGTGAAGAGTTGACTCATTGGAAAAGACCCTGATGCTGGGAGGGATTGGGAGTTAGGAGGAGAAAGGGACGACAGAGGATGAGATGGATGGATGGCATCATCAACTCGATGGGCATGATTTTGAGTAAACTCCGGGAGTTGGTGATGGACAGGGAGGCCTGGCGTGCTGCGATTCATGGGGTCGCTAAGAGTCGGACACGACTTAGCGACTGAACTGAACTGAACTGAATGAATCTAAATCCTAACACTTTGGGCTTTGAAGTTTCTTTTACAAGATAGATGTGGATCGCCACATGTCTAAGCTCATATATTTCTTCTCCAACATTAAAATCCTTTCATTTTTGCTCAAACTAACCTACAATTTTTCTTGAATAACTAACTCTTGCTTGAGAAGAGCAATATATGTATATATAAAATCATATATGTACCTATATATTTTGGATATTTGTACTTAGAAGACAATTGATACTATTACTCCATTAGTTTCCTGTGAGTTCAAGGATTCAGTTTCTTCCACATAGGATATAATAGTTCTTATATTGATCAGAGGCAGGTTAGAATTCAGGAAAGACCTTTCTCATGGAAATATAATATCATGTTATTTTGATTTGAGATATTATCTTAGATAAAGTTTATTTTCAACAGGAGTGGACTTAACTTGTTTACATCAAATATTTAAAATGTGATTTCAAATCCAGGATTTAATAATAACAGTGATATAAGCATGCTAATACAAATAGAAAATAGACCAGAATACAACAGCTTAGATGAAGATTGTGACTTCAAGTCTCAATGATCTTTTTAAATTTATATTATGATGTTATGCTTCATTTTAACATTCCTTTACTTCCTTGAAATCAATGAAATTCTTTTGATTAAGTCTGTAAAAGCTTGTTTCACTTGTTTGTTCCTCAAGCTATAAATAAATGGGTTTAACATGGGAGCAACTGAAGTAGTAAGTACTAACACTCCTTTATTAATTGCCACTTCATCCTTTGCTGAAGGTTTGACATAGATGAAGATACAACTTCCATAGGTGATAGAAACCACAGTCAGGTGAGAAGAACAGGTAGAAAAGGCCTTCATTTTTTGCTGAGCCGAAGGCAATTTTATGACGGTCTTGATGATGTATGTATAGGACAGAGCTACACACAGAAATGTCCCAATGACAGTCAACACAGCAACAGTAAAAACCATCTGTTCTAAGAACCATGTGTCTGAACAAGAGATTTTTAGCACAGGAAAAGCATCACAGAGAAAATGATCAATGATATTAGAGTCACAGAATTCCAGCTGTAAGCCCAGGGAAGCTGGTGGAAATATGACCAGACAACCTGCTATCCAACAGCAAATAACAAGTCTTCCACAGACTCTACTGTTCATGATGATTGCATAATGTAAAGGTTTGCAGATGGCCACATAGCGGTCATAGGACATGATGGCTAGGAGAAAAAACTCTGTTGCTGCAAAAATAAAGATAAAAAATATTTGACTAAAACAAGCATTATAAGAAATAGTCCTATCCCCAGTTGATAAGCTGTATAAGAATCTGGGAATGCTGACCGTGGTGAATAAGGTTTCTAAAAAGGAGAAGTTTTTGAGGAAAAAGTACATGGCAGTTTTAAGGCGAGAGTCTACTAAAGTGAGTATAACGATGGTCAAGTTCCCAGTGACACTCAGTGTGTAGGAAGCAAATAGAAATATAAAAATCAGAACCTGCATTGGAGGATCATCTGTTAGTCCCAGGAGAATGAATGTAGGTAATGATGTATGGTTTCTCATCACTGACTTGTACTTCTTCTCAAGCTCCTCACAAAGTCAAGTGACACTGAACTGAGAAAACCTGTATGAAATTATGAGCAAATGGCTACCGGGTAAAAAAAAAATCCAATCTATGCAATGAATAGTCATTTTCTTCTTTGACTTGACAACGATGGATCAAAACTCTGGAATTGTCAGCTCTTTTGGTGTTCATTATAGGTATCCTCAAATTCAGGTTTTTCTGAAATAAGTTTGTACTAGAGTCTGTATGTTTAACTCTTTGCATGTTCTCATCTCTATTTTTTCAATTACTCTAAATTTTGTCCCTAATATTCTGAAATGTATTTAGCTATAGAATTAGAAAGGATCATCTGGGCCATAAGATTTTGTGGATTTGATAGTATTCTTTTTCTCCTGAGTAGTAATTCTTCACTAGTCACAGGTTTGAAGGAGCTCACAAGTTGCTTGAAGTGTAGGTTTCTGTTAAATGCAAATTAATGGCATTTGTATAAAATGTCAAACTGGAGGCCATGTGTGCAGTATCTGAATGCTTTTACTGCAGTGACCAAAGAGTTATTTCATTTTATGTATTTTACTTTTGGTATCAGAATTGTCATCTAAATAACATAGCTTTCCAATGTTGCTATTACCTTGAAATTTCTACATCAATACCTGACCTTCCCTCCATTTGCACTCTGATAGAACACAGTGTTGGATAAATACAACATAAACGAGTTACCTGATGCAATACTGGGCAAAGAAATTATGACAAGGAAAAGAAAATCCTGAAAGAATTTAACCTCAGTTGCTTGTACTTCCCAGATCGTGAAGGAGAAGGGGAGACAGGATGAGACACAGGCTGGAGACCAAGAACACATGACAATTCCTTTTCAAGTAGTGATTTGAATTGGATCCTGAAACAGAAAAGTGGCATCAGTGGAAAACTGTGAAACTCCAAATGAATTCTATATTTAAATTAATTTATTTTAACCTTATTTGATTCTTTTTTTCAGTGAATCCTTCAGCCCTCTGAGACCCTCCAAGCCAGAGCTGCTAGCACTCTCCTCTCTGTGTTTCTGGGAACTCACAGAGAGGTCCTCCAGTGCGGTGTGTAAGCTCAGTTCCTGGGTGCCTGGAAAGCGAGTCAGGAGCAACTATTTGTCCCTGCTTCTGACTGTGGGGGGGGGGGGCACCCAGAGAGCATACGGGACTCAACACTAGAGGTGGAGACACTCTCACTGCCTGCCCAGTCTGGCCATAACTCAGACCTGTCCTTGTATCAGTATTGCAGCACTGTTTACAATAGTCAAGACATGGAAGCAGCCTGGATGTTCATCAGTAGATGAATTGATAAAGAAGATGTGCTGCATATATACATCACAACGTTGTGTGTGTTAGTTACTCAGTTGTGTCCGACTTTTTTGCAATCCCATGGACTGTAGCCCACCAGATTGCTCTGTCCGTTGAATTCTCCAGGCAAGAATACTGGAGTGGGTTGCCATTTCCTTCTCCAGGGAATCTTCCCACCCCAGGGATTGAACCTGGGTCTCTTGCTTTACAGGCAGATTCTTTACCATCTGAACTATCAGGGAGGTCCACAGTCACATTTAATTCAGTCATCAGGGACGCCCACCATTATGTGTAATTCAGATAACTGGTGCGAAGCTGCTATAGAACACAGGGAGTCCAGCCTGGTGCTCTGTGATGGGTGGGATGGGAGAGGGGAGGGATGCTCAAAAGATGGGGATATATACATATTTATGACTGATTCATGCTATTTTATGACAGAAACCAACACACTATTGTAAAGCCATAATCCTCCAATTAAAAAATAAAAGATTAAAAAAAATCTTTTTTTTTAAAAAATAAAGATTCCACATGAAAAAAATCTCTATTATTTGCACACAGTGTCAGTTCGCTAGTTTTATTAATTCCTGTATGATTATACAGGTTGCTACCATTAAGAAGAGCTAAGTTAAGAACATCTGGGAACTGGCTGCACTATTTTGTCAACTCTTCTGTTAAGAACAGAATTATTTTATAATTAAAAATTTACCAAATAGATATAAAAAAAAGAAACAAAACTGAAAAAGTGAATAGTAATTGCCAAGCACTTTCTATCTACCTGGCAGGGTGATGGGGCAAGTCTTTACATGGACTGTTTGTATGGCATATATGTCCTTTTCTCCAATTTTGTGCTTCTTCATCCATGTTTTTGGGGGTGATGTCCATTTTATATTATCTATAAGTAAGGAAAATATCCTTTGAAATTAACATTTACAGTTAGAACTAATGGTTTAATACTAATTAGCAATACCTGAATAGTGAGGATCCTGTCTATACCTAAAATCCAAAATTATAATATCAACTTCAGGCTTCCCTGGTGTCTCAACTGGAAAAGAATCCACCTGCAATGCAGGAGACCTGGGTTCGATCCCTGAGTTGGGAAGACCGCCTGGTGGAGGGCATGGCAACCCACTCCAGTGTTCTTGCCTGGAGAATCCCCATGGACAGAGGAGCCTGGACGGCTGCTGTCCTGGGGTCACAGAGTCGGACATGACTGAGCGACTAAGCGCAGCAATAGGACCCGAAATGCCTGGGATCTTTGACCCCACAGTACACTCGTGTGATGAGGATGTTCATGTTTACAAAGGAACGCTACCTGTGAAACAGCTCTGCAGAGTGCTTCCACCAAAGGGAGCATTCACCTTCCACAAATCAAAACAGCATTCTGGACAAGTTTGCAAGGAGTCTGTTTCCTGATACAACTCTGTTCATTCCCAGCTTCCCACCCCTGTTCTTCCCTTTGTTAGACTGATACCGATACCTATAGGTTTTTCAAGTCTTGGCTTAGTGTCACTTCTAGCAAAAAACTTTCCTGGAACTTCATTGTGCAAGTTATTGGCTTCTATTTTTTGCCCCTCTAGTCCCCTACACTTATCTCTTTGTTACCACTAAATATGTGAGTATAATTTTACTAGCATTGAGCTATTCCTTGTTCTTTGAGATTCCACGACAGTTAGCACTATTCAATGGTTATCAAGAGCTCAATAAATATGTTTAATGTAAAATTAATAAATTTTATATGTGCTTTTCTGACTCAGAACGAGCAGTCTGTTTTCTCTTCTAGTGACATTTCCACTTTCTTTTGGGCTTCCCTTGTGGCTCAGCTGGTAAAGAATCTGCCCGCAGTGCGGAAGACCTGGGTTCCATCCCTGGGTTGGGAAGATCCCCTGGAGAAGGGAAAGGCTACTCACTCTAGTATTCTGGCCTGGAGAGTTCCATAGACTGTATAGTCCATGGGGTCACAAAAAGTCTGACATGACTGAGTGATTTTCACTTTCACTTTTCATTTTCTTTTATGCGCAGTTTTTTAATAAGTATGCAGTCCCAGTTGGTTGTCTTCAATTTGTTGTCTTCAAAAGTCACTTAGATTCTTTCATGTTTTATCTTTCTTGGGGTATAAATGACATAAGAATGCACATACTTAATATATATGCTATATATAACCTCTGTTGTCCATTTACCTTCATTTTAAAAAATGAGGTCTTTAAAATATAAAAACGATTCCTTGCTTCTTGGAAGTGCAAAAAAGTCTACCTGTCATATTTAGTCCTAGACTAAAAAGAAAGTCATTTGAAGTTTTTTTGTTTTGTTTAAAATTATTATATATTTGGTCTTCTCTTTCATTACACACCCAGCAGCTGACTCAAATATTTCCTATCCTGTCACTGACTGAATACCTTGTTGTTTTCCTCCACTGCTGAATCACAAGGTATTTGCCTTCGAGCTTCATGTAAATGATTACTTGGAGTTTCACTTGGTTGTTTAAAAAAAAAAAAAAAATTCCCTTCCTAATCATAGGAAAGGCAGATATCAGGTCCCACTTGGTGCCTAGTCCCACTTTAGCCTAAAGTGTTTATAGAAAAACAGAATAAGGGAAGCACAGGGAATGTTTTGCCTAAAAGTTAGCCTCCCTACCTCAACACCAGGTTAAAGTTCATAAAGGGATAGCATAGTATTTCCAGTGGTGGGCCAGGAGTGAACTGTCTCTGCAGCCCACATCCCTGCCCTCAGTCCTGTGAGAAGGGCGCTGGGTACCTGACTCTCCCGAGAACCTCAGGCAGCCTGTGTGTCCTGAGGAGACTAAACCTTCCTTCCAAAAACGCCACCGTATTCTTCAGTCATTTGTATTCCACTTCTTAATAACACTCATGAAATTGACATTGATATTGATACATATGTTGAAAAATGAGTTTTCATTAAAATGGGAGAGACTTTTAGAAGATGGGGTCACAGTCTTATAAAACATAAGCAAATAAGTTACTCAATGGAGCTACATTCAATTATTCTATACATAGGTTTTTTTTTTTTTTTAATGAAGGTCATATTAAGGCAGAAAACACTTAGGAGCATCCCTCTAAAATTCCACTGCATTTAGAAGAACTTCATCATATTGATACATGAAAACAGCTACTCAATGACTGAGAAGTCATATTCCATAAGTGGTTGTTGAAACTGTTTGTAAAATATTAAACTGACAGATTATGTAAGTTATTTTGGTATAGATAGTTTCCTCAGAGGAAAGCACCATTTTACAGTTCAGAAAAGGCACAGAAGGTTATAAAAATACTTCTCTCATGGTCATAACCTCAGATATTCGCTGAACCCCAAAGTGATAAAGAGTGAAAAAAGTTGTTCAGGAAGACAACTGTTATGGTGGAGAGATGTGGGTGGTCTCTGACCATTCTTAGGAGCACAGACATACTCACAGAGGGCTCTGTAGTTGAAGAGTTTTCACTAAGTTGTCCTCCACCCTCACAAAGGGAAGTTTTTCTCAACAGAAAGTCTGCCTCGCCCTGAGCCCAGGAAATCTCTACTCTGGAACTACAGAGCTAATAGTAGTTTAAATGGCTAAGTAGGAATCTCTTTCTGTTGTTGGGAAAGTGTGATTTTCTGATATATCTGGCAGAAAGGCATATTTCTAAACTGACGCAATTTTTCTTTTAAAAAAAAAACTGACCTAATTTTCAATTAAGTTAGCAAACAAAGATGTCCTTGGTGGTTCTGTCTTAAATGTTACTAATAAATCTCT
Organism: Dama dama; assembly: GCF_033118175.1. Taxonomy (NCBI): domain Eukaryota; kingdom Metazoa; phylum Chordata; class Mammalia; order Artiodactyla; family Cervidae; genus Dama; species Dama dama. Next base: position 72,307,378 of record NC_083683.1, read on the forward strand.
TATGTAATGGACTTTGGGGATAGGACAGGAAACCCAGACTTGGAGGAAATGTCTTCAGAGAGGCACTTGTAAATAACATTAGCATCAGAAGCAGGCCAGGCATGCAAAAATTAGTATTAGATTACAAGATAAGAGGCAACTATCTTTTATTTTATTTAAACACTATGTTAGCCATTTGTAACCTGATAAAGACAAATTTTCCAATTTGTTAACCCTGTAAAGTTTGTAATTAATTTTTAGTGTCAGTAAAACTATTCAATTTGATAATAATAGAAAAACATCTTTTATCAAAACAACAAAGTGATAACTTACTATTGATAGTGTTCAGAAATATCTCCCAGATCTTCATAATTCTTTTGTTTTTATATCTCACGGGGCTTTTTTAGAAAGTGAGCCATAGTTGATGTACAGTGTTGGGTTAATTTCTGCTCTACAGCAAAGTAGTTCAATTGCACACACACAAGTTATTTTTTATACTACTTTCCATTATGGTTTATCACAGGAGACTGAATATAGTTCCCTGTTCTATACAGTGGGACCTTGTTATTTACCCATTCTATTTATACTAGATTGCTCCAGCTAACCCCAAATCTGCACACTCTCACTCCTTCCCACCCCCCAGCAACCACAAGGCTGTTTTCTATGTCTGTGAGTCTTTTTCTGCTTAAGTTTCATTTGCTTCATATTTTAGGTTCCACATATAACCGATATCATATGTATTTGTTTCTCCTGATCTATTTACTGTGATAGTCACTAGTTGCACGTGTACTGCTGCAGGTGACATTATCTCATTCTCCCATTGTATATGTACCACATCTTCATCTATTCATTTGCTGATGGACATTAGATTGTTTCTCATGAGCCTTTTTATTTCTGTATTTATTTGTGACCTTATTCTATTTTGCTAAAATTTTAATATATATCTTTGCATTGATACTCACTATATTGCATGATTAAATATTTTTAGTTTGTTGTATATGCACATCTTAAGAAGCTTTCTGTATGTCTTAACTTTAATATGTCTGTGTAATTTTCTTTGAATATCACTTTTGTGAATTCACTGAACTTCTTAATTGTATATATTTAATTTTCCCCAATAGTTTGGAAACTTCCAGCCATAAATTATTCCTATAATTTCTACCCCATTCTCTCTCTTTTACTGAGCTTGAAATTACACACATGATAGACTTTAACATTGTACCATCAGTCCCAGAATCTCTTAAGAAATAATTCTATTTCTCTGTTTTATAAGGATTTCACACTTCAAATCTAATTTCAAAGTCATTGCCTCTTTCTTCTGTAATCTCAATCCAGTAATTAAGCTGAAGTGTGACTTTCTGCAGAAACATAATATTTTTCATTTCTAACATTTTCCTTTAAATGCTAAGTGTTTTCTCTTTCTTTTCTGAGAGTTCTTAACTTTCCATCGTCTTCATTTATCTCATAAAGCACAGTTGTGTAGATTGATTTAACATCTTTTACGGTGTTGTGTGTGTGTGTGTGTGTGTGTGATCAGTCATGTCTGACTCTTTGTGGACCCATGGACTGTAGCCTACCAGGCTCTTCTGTCCATGGAATTTTCCAGGCAAGAATACTGGAGTGGGTTGCCATTCCTTCTCTAGGAGATCTCCCTGACCCAAGGATCGAACCTGAGTTTCCTATGTCTCCTTTACTGGAAGGCCGTCTTTACTATTGTGTCACCTGGGAAGTCCAACACCTTTGTATAATACTACCAATTACTAAGTCATCTTGGCCTTGGCACCTATAAATTATCATTTCAGTTGATGATTATCTTTGGAGTGGATCACATTTTGCGTATTCTTTGTATGTGCTTCTATTTTGGATTGTATTCTCACACTTTGACTGTTACATTGTTTAAACTCTGGGTTATGTTATATTCACCTTGAAAATGTGAATCATTTTCTTTAAGCTGGCAGTCAGCCCTGTGAGACCCAAACTACAAGCTCAGTCTCATTTTATTCAGTGCTGGCTACACTTTCAGTTTAGTAATTTAAACCTTTGATAAAACTGTTTCTCTTTTTGTTGATGTTTGAACCATGGTTATCTGGTTCCAGGTTCATCCTGAAATGTGTGCATGCTTATTATATATGTTATTGAGGATATGCTGTTCTTTGACTCTTCTGTGAATTCCTGCATCTATCTCAGACCTGCCCAATACTTTCCCCAATACTGTTATTGTACAGAGTTTTCTATAAATGACAGTTCCAGTTGGTTGATGGGCTATAGTGATCTTTCACATTCTTGCTGGATTTCTGTCTAGTATTTCTTTCTGCTGCTAAGTGAAAGTGAAAGTGAAGTTGCTCAGCTGTGTCCGACTCTTTGCGACCCCATGGACTGTAGCCTACCAGGGTCCTCTGTCCATGGACTTTTCCAGGCAAGCGTACTGGAGTGGGTTCCCATTTCCTTCTCCAGGGGATCTTTTTGACCCAGGGATCGAATCCAGGTCTCCTGCATTGCAGGCAGATGCTTTACCATCTGAGCCACCAGGATTATTTAAGTTTTAAGCTATAATGGTAGATTTGCCTTTTTTCATTTCTCATGTCAAGTTTTTCTATGTGTATTTTGAAGTTTCGTTGTTAGGTGCTCTATTATTAATAGTTTGCTAGGACTTCAGTAACAATGTAACATATGGTGGAATAAGACAACAAAAATGCATTATCTAACAGTTCTGGATGCTAGAATTCCGGAATAAAGATGTTAGTAGATTGGTTCCTTCTGAGGAAGAGGAACCTGAGGAACAATCTCTTCCATGCCTCTCTCTGAGCTTCTGTTGCAATCAATACCCTTGGTGTTCCATCGCTACAATCCAGATCTCTAGTTTCTGCCTGCATTATCACCTGGCCATCTTCTGCCTCTATGTCATATTATTTTCTCCTTATTTGCATCTGTCTCTGCATCCAAATTTACCCTTTTTATAAGAACAACTATGATATTGGGACAGAACCTATCCTAATGAGCCCATCTTAACTTGGCAGGAGGTAGGGCTGGAGAGAGGGGTTAGGGCTGGAGTCATGTGTGAGGTAGGGCTTCTTTTCTGCTCAATGGCCATGCTACATAGGAGGGGATTGGGTCAGATCCCAAGTTGCTGGAAAAGAAGACCTGAGGATTGGATCGGAGCTGCTCTGTTCCCTTTAAGTGGGGTTTGTTTCCCTTCCCTTCCCAATTCTGTGTGTTTATTTCTTGCAGCCTTGATTGTACATGACTACTGCCAATCTTCAACTAATTCTCAGTGAGAATTATTCCACATGTATATATATATATATAGATGTATTTTTGATGTGTCCGTGGTGGGAGAGCTGAGTTCCATGTCCTCATACTTTGCCATCTTTATCTCCTCTCTGGGTAAAGGACTTTTGTTTGGGTTTGTTTTCATTTTGCTATTTTGAATATACCATGCCAGTCCCAGCAGCTTGCAAAGTTTCTGTTTAAACATCAGTAAGGTCTTATGGGATTCTCTCATATGTAATCCAGTCACATTAATTTTCTTTTTAGATTCTTTTTTCATTTTAATTTTTTCTGTTTTGACTATAATGTTTCTTGGTGTGACTTCTTTGAATTGATCTTGTTTGGGATTCTCTGTGCTTCCTGGACTTGGCTGTCTTTTTTTCCCCCCTAGGTTAGGGAATTTTTCAGCTGTTATTTCTTTGAATAAGTTTTCTACCCGTTTCTTCTCCTATTCTCCTTTTGGACCCCATAATGCAAATGTTAGTACTCTTGATCTTGTGGCAGCAGTCTCTTAAATTATCCTTCTTAAAAAATTTATCATTCTTTCTTTTTTTTCTGTTCTGCTTGAGTTGTTACTGCTACTCTGTCTTCTAGTTCACTGATTTGTTCCTTTATATCTTGGAATGTGCTATTGATTCAATCTAGTGTATTTTAAAATTATAAGTGTTGTATTCTTTATCTCTGTTGAGTTTTTCTGTATATTTTCTAGCTCTTTGTTAAATATCTTACTATGTTGATCCTTTCTTTCCTGAGTTTGTTGAGCATCTTTATGATCTTTTCTTTTAAGTCTTTACTGGGTAGATTGCTCATTTCCACTATGCTTTATTTCTTTCTGGAGTTTTGTCTTGTTCCTTCCTCTGAAATACATTTCTTACTTCTCTCTGTTTATTTCTATGTAATTGGTATCAACATCATATATGCAAATGATACCACTCTAATGGCAGAAAGTGAAGAAGAGCTAAATAGCCTCTTGATGAGGGTGAAAGAGGAGAGTGAAAAAGCTGGCTTAAAACTCAGCTTTCAAAAAACTAAGATCATGGCAACCAGTCCCATCACTTCATGGCAAATAGATGGGAAAAATTGGAAGCTCTGGCAGATTTTTTTTCTTGGCTCCAAAATCACTGCAGATGGTGATTGCAGGAATGAAATTGAAAGACGCTTACTGCTTGAGATAAAAGCTCTGACAAACCTAGATAGCATTTTAAAAAGCAGAGACATCACTTTGCTGACAAAGGGTCCATGTGGTCAAAGCTATGGTTTTTCCAGTAGTCATGTGAACAAATATGAGAGCTGGACCATAAAAAAGGCTGAGCGCTGAAGAACTGATGTTTTCAAATTCTGATGCAGGAGACTCTCGAGAGTCCCTGGGAGAGCAAGGAGATCAAACCAGTCAATCTTGAAGGAAATCAACCCTGAATATTCATTGGAAGGACTGATGCTGAAGCTGAAACTCCAAAACTTTGGCCACCTGATGCAAAGAGCTGATTCATTGGAAAAGACTCTGATGTTGGGAAAGATTGAGGGTGGAGGAGAAGGGGGTGATAGAAGATGAGATGGCTGGATGGCATCACCAACTCAATGGACATGAGTTTGAGCAAACTCTGGGATATAGTGAAGGACAGGAAGCCCTGGTGTCAGACATGACTCAGCAACTGAAAAACATCAGTTTGATAGGAAGGTTATGTTTCCAGTTCTTGGAGAAATGGTCTTATGTAGGAGATGTACTGTGGTGTCCAGCAGCACACTCTCCTCTGGCCACCAGAGAGACATGCTCTGAGCTTGCCCCCTATGTGGATTGTATGAACCCTGCTGTTGTGGTGTCTCTGACTCTGTGGGCATGCTTGTAAGCAGGACTGGCTCCCAGCCCAGTTTCCTACAACGTTCTGCTTCATGCTGTGGTTGTTGCTCCACTGGTTGGTGGGGTTGTTGTTGTTGTTCAGTCAGTCAGTGGTGACCGACTCTTTGTGACCCCATGGACTATAGCCCAACCAGGCACCTCTGCCCATGGGATTCTCCAGGCAAGAATACTGGGGTGGGTTGCCAGGACCTCATCCAGAGGATCTTCCTGATCCAGGGACTAAACCCACATCTCTGATGTCTCCTGCATTGGCGGGCATGTTCTTACCACTAGAACCACTTGGGAAGCCTGAGAGTTCTCTAGGTGTGTCCATTTCAAGATTTTAAGCTTGGCACTGTATTTCCTTCTCTGTCAATCCTAAGTCACATAAAGCCACTCTTAATTATTACTATTTCTTTATTGCCATTCAACTTATCACCATGTTTTGCCATTTCTGTTCTTCTTAATTTATTTCTCACCACACTAACTCTACCCTGGGTGTCTTTATCTTATAGCTGAAATATTGTGAAAGTATATTGAGTCAAATTCACTCAGTCATATCTGACTCTTTGCAACACCATGGAATGTAGCCCACCAGGCTTCTCTGTCCATGGAATTTTCCAGGCAAGAATACTGGAATGGTTTGACATTCCCTTCTCCAGGGGATCTTCCTGATCCAGGCATCGAACCCAGGTCTCCTGCAATGCAGGCAGATTCTTTATCATCTGAGCCACCAGGGAAGCCCTTATATATATGAAATGTATATATGTTCATATATATAATATATGAAAGTATATTAACATATACTTAACATATATCATTGCTTCCCCCCAATTAGTATTGTAAAACCACAGAATCAGAATCATTTTTCTAAAGACCACATATGATTAAATCTCCCCTAGGTGTTGTGGAAAAAAATGTTTTGAAATGTTATTAATTGACAGTTATCCTATACTAGGTGTTCCCTTAAAACTCTTGATTCAACTCTCAGTTACATGGAAGTGAATTCATTTAGGTTTTAGATAAGGCTTCAAGAGGGGGATAAGGAACATCTTCATGAATTTAGAAGTCAAAATACACAAGATTTTGATTACTAAGTCATTTTCAGGTAATAAATATTTGAATATACAATAAAATCATATTTGTCAGATAAAATTTCTTTAAAGTGATCTAGCAGGTCTTTAGAATGCTCTTTAAGAAGGTTTTTTGTTTTTATATGAGCCTAATGGTAAAATTCAACAAAATTAGAGATACCAAGGGAACATTTCATGCAAAGATGGGTTTAATAAAGGATAGAAATGGTATGGACCTAACAGAAACAGAAGATATTAAGAAGAGGTGGCAAGAATACACAGAAGAACTGTACAAAAAAGATCTTCACGGCCCAGATAATCACGATGGTGTGATCACTCACCTAGAGCCAGACAGCCTGGAATGTGAAGTCAAGTAGGCCTTAGAAAGCATCACTACGAACAAAGTTAGTGGAGGTGATGGAATTCCAGTTGACCTCTTTCAAATCCTGAAAGATGGTGCTGTGAAAGTGCTGCGCTCAATACGCCAGCAAATTTGGAAAACTCAGCAGTGACCACAGGACTGGAAAAGGTCAGTTTTCATTCCAATCCCTAAGAAAGGCAATCCCAAAGAATGCTCAAACTACTGCACTATTGCACTCACCTCATGTGCTAGTAAAGTAATGCTCAAAATTCTCCAAGCCAGGCTTCAGCAATACGTGAACCATGAACTTCCAGATGTTCAAGCTGGTTTTAGAAAAGGCAGAGGAACCAGAGGTCAAATTGCCAACATCCACTGGATCATCAAAAAGGCAAGAGAGTTCCAGAAAAACATCTACTTCTGCTTTATTGACTATGCCAAAGCCTTTGACTGTGTGGACCACAATAAACTGTGGAAAATTCTGAAAGAGATGGGAATACCAGACCACCTGACCTGCCTCTTGAGAAACCTATATGCAGGTCAGGAAGCAACAGTTAGAACTGGACATGGTACAATAGACTGGTTCCAAATAGGAAAAGGAGTACGTCAAGGCTGTATATTGTCACCCTGCTTATTTAACTTATATGCAGAGTACATCATGAGAAACTCTGGGCTGGAAGAAGCACAAGCTGGAATCAAGATGGCCGGGAGAAATGCCAATAACCTCAGATATGAAACCACCCTTATGTCAGAAAGTGAAGAGGAACTAAAAAGCCTCTTGATGAAAGTGGAAGAGGAGAGTGAAAAAGTTGGCTTAAAGCTCAACATTCAGAAAACTAAGATCATGGCATCTGGTCCCATCACTTTGTGGCCAATAGATGGGGAAACAGTGGAAACAGTGACAGACTTTATGCTTTTGGGCTCCAAAATCACTGCAGATGGTGACTGCAGCCATGAAATTAAAAGACGCTTACTCCTTGGAAGGAAAGTTATGACCAACCTAGATAGCATTTTAAAAAGCAGAGACATTACTTTGCCAACAAAGGTCCATCTAGTCAAGGCTTTGGTTTTTCCAGTGGTCATGTATGAATGTGAGAGTTGGACTGTGAAGAAAGCTGAGCGCTGAAGAATTGATGCTTTTGAACTGTGGTGTTGGAGGACTCTTGAAAGTTCCTTGGACTGCAAGGAGATCCAAAGAGTCCATCCTAAAGGGGATCAGTCCTGGGTGTTCACTGGAAGGACTGATGCTGAAGCTGAAAGTCCAATACTTTGGCCACCTCATGCGAAGAATTGACTCATTGGAAAAGACCCTGATGCTGGGAGGGATTGGGGTAGGAGGAGAAGGGGACGACAGAGGATGAGATGGCTGGATGGCATCACCAACTCGATGGACATGAGTCTGAGTAAATCCAGGAGTTGGTGATGGACAGGGAGGCCTGGCGTGCTGCAATTCATGGGGTTGCAAAGAGTCAGACACGACTGAGCGACTGAACTGAACTTAACTGACTGAATGTAATTGAATTGTGAAAATTCAATAATAGATGTAAGTTTTAAATTTAGCTCCAGGTTTTTATTATGAAGGTAAATTAGCATAATCTTATGAAGTATTTCCAGAGGAAAAGATGAGGTAAACATTTCTAACTCAGTTTTGGAGATTTTTATTCTTGATATCAAAACATAATGTAAGAAATTAAATATCATCAGCAAGTTGAGCCCTAAATTAAAAGATAAAGTACTAAAAGTATCAAAACTAATATTTCATGTTACATATGATTTTATTCCAAAGGTAATTTATCTTTAGAAAGCTTATTTGTGGAATCAGTTATATTAAAGGATTAAAGATGAAAATCAAAGGTTGAAAAAAGAAAATCACATATCCTTGAACAAAATGCAATGACCAGTCATAATTCTTAACAGTCTCATGGTAAAATACAACAGAATTTTTTTTTTTCAGTAGCATAAATAACCTGACTAGATCATCACAACTAGATATGCTATATGTTCCTTGTTTGACTCAATTTGAACAAGTTAATGCAAAATGATATCTTGGGACAACTGGTTACCTCTGAGTATTGCAAGATGATAAATAATACCAAAGACCTTTGGTTAATTTTACTAGCTTGAAAATGGCATCATGGTTAACAAAAATCAAACATGTATTTTAGGAATTCATACTGAAAATATACAGGGATGAAAAAGTACTCTATTTCAGTTCTGGTTTAAAATATATCAATAAAATTCTTTAAAAGTTTTAAAAAGACAGTTAATGCGAATATTTAAAAAGTCCATATATTTATTGAGTCTGCTTGATGTGTAAATGAAACTTATTTCTCCAGTTCTCTATCTTAGTGTATATTTGATAATATTTATAAGTTAAGAATGATAGCAAACTATTTTAATATTTTAAACAGTAGCCAAGTCTTGATAAAATCAGTTATAAAATGAGAACTATCACCATAACTCCTTTCATTTAGTACTCTGCTGGAAGTTCTAGCCATGGAACTATCATAAGAAAAATAAATATATATAAAAGTATTGGAAAGGAGGAAACAAATATGTCATTCATTGCAAATAATATGATTTGCCTCCTAGGGCCTTAGTGTTTTACACTAAATATTTCTTTTACAGGAAAGTCTCCTTTCCCAGATATTTGCATGTTTAGCACCCTCCACTCCTTTAGGTCTCTGTTCACATGTCACTTCAATGACAAACATCCACCCCAATGACATTTTTTTAATATTACAGTATCTCCCCACTTCCAAGATTTTTCAATTTTCTTTTCTTTTACAAACTACTCATTAACATATGAAATACCATATATATAGTTTACTATTCAATTATGTTCAGGTTTATTGTCTATATTCTCTTACATCCCTCACCCCATGAAAGCAGGGATCTTTATCTACTTTGTAGATGAACTGATGCACTCCTAGCAGTGGTGTGCTGGAGCTTGCCTGGACCACATCCTGGGAGCCAGTGGTTGCAAGTCTGTGCTCACCTCTGAGTTCAGCAAGGGTGCACTGATAGCTTGAAATCTGCCATGGTGAGAGACTTCACCTTCATTTGTGTATCCAACTACTGAGTTTTTTCATATTTTCTTTCTCAAATCTTTAACAATAATACATGTTGCAATCAGTTGTTAAGGTTCTGTTGATTAACAGGGATTGACTCTGCACATAAATTATTTAAATCTGTTTATTTATTTTAAAATATTTATTGAGTATCCACTGCATGGCTGACAGATGTTCTAAATGAGAAGGATTAATGACTTCTGGTAAATGTTTAACAACTGCCTCTCTGGAGTTGTACAAATACAAATCTATTTGTAGAGACTCTCCGTTTCTATGATGTAAACTCAAAATTCAAGGAATATAAGCACACTAACTCTCTTAAGGCTAAGTCCAGAATTTCTGGGAGAAGAAAGTAGATTCCTTAAACATAATCATACAAGAGTCAAATCTAAATTAAATTTTCACGCACTCAGCATCACATGTTGCATCTTAAGTTGCCTCATGTATCTCAGTCATTTTGCCTTTTTACACTTTCTTATCCGTATTTACAAAGCTGATTCACCTGCACCTTTTAATGATGACTCATTGGCTCTCTCTTCACTTAGATTCCCCTGGGCTAACAGGAGACAGATCAAATAAATCCAGTTCCATGTGTATGACACACATAGAGAAGAACATCCCTATTTTCTGTTTTTCAAAGCAGAATTTGTAGAAAGATGTTAGGCTCTGAAGCCTAAGGAAAATGTTACTTAAATTGTATAGATAGATTATCATAGAATTACAAAATATTCATTTAAAATCTTTGCATTAATACAAAGAAAATGTCTTAGTAAGTAGTGTTTCATATTATATGAAAAGGAGCAAGTGTAAGAAGTACTTTATGAGTCTACCCAGGTGTAATTAAGTTTGTACATAGAGCTTGGGTAAGAGACAAAGAGCAACTATGCATTGCATTATAATGAAAATATTTCTCAAATTTTGCAGCAGCAGGAATGAAGGATACTGCGGGTCAAATATTACCAGTCTAACCATAATGAGAACTATAAACCTTGAGAGCCTTGACAAAATTAAATCACCATACTTGATTTGAGAGTACAAAAGAAACCAAATAAATTGCTAACTCAATTCACCAACTCTGAATTTACATAAGTATGGAGGTAAACAGACTTTAAAATTTGAGACTAAATCATCAAGAAGAACCAGGGAGTAAGTATCTTTGTTATTTTCCAGTATAATAATATGATTCCATCTCATTGAAATGTTTTAAAATAGTATTTGTTTATGGTTTTGTGAATTCAAAACCTTTTTGACATTAAAATGTGATTATTTACTAACAAGAAGACTATTCATAGAGTCCTAAAGAACCAGCTCAGCAATAAGTCTTGGGTTTTTCATTAACTTTTCTTAAGTTAAATGGTTTTCTGTTACAGAAATAAAATGACATTCCCTATGTAAAGGAATATCTGCTTCCCAGTAAAAAGTTTGACCATCTACTTGGTCACTTTCTAAAGCAATATTGTAAAACAAAAGAAAACTGATGTGTTCATTGCATGAACTAAACTATTTCTAGGCAATATTTATTTTAGTAGCAGAAATTACACTCTCTTGTCCTTCTGGCCTTTTATCAGAAAAAGAAAACAATGATGTGGGAAAGGGTTGCATCAACCAAACCCATAAGAAAGGAGAGAATACCAAAAAATATTCCCATGGATAACCATATATTCTAAAGTTGAGATATTTACTATGCAGACTTGTCATTGAAACTTGTGAAAGTTTCCTAAACAAAGTGGGCCTCAGTTTTTCAAAATATAAATGTGGAAGAGGGCTACATAGCCTCTGTAAGCTTATAAACTCTGTATTTAGATTATCTACAAAGCATACTGGTTTTTATAATACTGAGGAAAGGAGAAGAATAAATTAAATATTATCATATTATTACCAAAGAAGCTAAATATTTTAAAGAATAATTTGAAGTCTTAATAAAGAAAACAGTAGAAGAAATGTCCCTGTTTAAATGTTAACACGTAATTTTTATTTCATCCATGGCCTGTGAGAGTGTATTTTTGAGGATGAGAGCTCAATATTTAACTTTAGATAATATTCATTACTTGAATGAAAGGTTGAATGGAAACTGGAGAAAGTTACTGTATGGGAACAGAGGTTTTAAATTTCAAACACTATCTTCCTGATGGAAGCTTTAAAACTTTTGTATTCTATCCTCAAATATCTTTTAACATTTTTTATGTCCTATAGGGAGAGCATACATTTTCTGTTCTAATGAGGGAGAAAAGGATCAGAAATGAAAAACCACACAAGACCCACAGAATTCATTCTCCTGGGGCTATCAGATGACCCAGAGCTTCAGATTGTGACTTTTCTCTTTTTAATCATCACATATATATTAAGTGTCACTGGAAATTTGACCATCATCATTCTCACACTGGTGGACTCCCATCTACAGACACCTATGTATTTTTTCCTCAGAAACTTCTCTGTATTAGAAATTTCCTTTACAACTGTCTGTATTTCAAGATTTCTGGGCACAATTATCACCAAGGACAAAGCAATTTCATACAACAGTTGTACAGCTCAGTTGTTTTTCTTAATTTTCTTGGGTATCACTGAATTTTGTCTTCTAACTGCCATGTCCTATGATCGCTATGTAGCTATCTGCAAACCCCTGCATCACACAACCATCACAAACAACAGAGTCTGTGGATTGCTTGTGTTTTGTACTTGGCTGGCAGGGCTCTTAAACATCTTCCCACCTGTTATTCTTTTTCTCCAGTTAGATTACTGTGGTTCTAATATCATTGATCACTTTGCTTGTGACTATTTCCCCCTCTTGCAACTATCCTGCTCAGACACATGGCTCCTTGAAGTGACTGGTTTTTACTCTGCAATAGTGATTCTGCTTTTTACTTTGGCATTAATAATTCTATCCTACATGTTCATCATCAAGACAATTCTGAGACTGCCTTCTGCCAGTCAGAGAAAAAAGGCATTTTCTACATGCTCCTCTCATATGATTGTCATTTCCATCTCTTATGGAAGCTGTATATTCATGTATGCCAACCCTTCAGCAAAAAAAAAGGCATCCTTGACGAAAGGAGTAGCAATTCTGAATACTTCTGTTGCTCCTATGATGAATCCGTTTATATATACACTGAGGAACCAGCAAGTGAAGCAAGCCTTTAAGGATACCATCCAAAAGGTTATCTTTTTCTCCAGTAAATGCAAGTATCTGTAGCATTAAAATAGTTCTGGTCAATGATTTCTTTATTCATATTCTCTCAAAACTCTTTCACTACAGTTTTATGACTCCTTTTTATTCATTCCTATTCTAAACTTCCCCACACATTGAACCAAATAAATTGGATAAAGTTGAATATTGCTTCAGAATTTTCTGTAAATTGCTTTTTATTCGTATGTATTTGATGAAGTATAAAATGTTACAACATAAGTCATTTCATTTGAGAGAAAGAATCTCAGGAATAATGTGGATTTCTGAGATTTTCACTCTTACAAGATAACAAAAATGAATATTATTAGAAAATTTTGATTCTATTTGACATTTTCATGAAATCAAATAACCACATACACTAACAGGTTGGAAATAAAATATAAATATTTACTTAAATATTTTTGAAAGATTATAAACTTATACATATTCAAATTCTTTATACTGCTACTAATACTTTTGATAATAATGAAGAGAAGGACAAGAAAGAAGAGGGTAGAAATAATTTTGTTTAGCAACTACTATATTCCAGACTTATTCTAGAGAATGATTTTCTAGAAGAAAGCAGTTTCTTCCTATTGGCTCACTGAATCCTGCCAACAACATTCTGAGGTACCTATAATTGTTATTCTCTTGCAGAAATATTACCTTATCTTTTCCTCTGGGAATATCTTATAAGATTATCATCATTCATATGCATGTAAAAAATGTTGGAATTAAATTTTAAAATCTTACCTCTGTCAAGAATTTTCACATTTTAGTCATAAACAGTTCAGTCACTCAGTCGTGTCCGACTCTTTGCAACACCGTGGACTGCAGCACGCCAGGCCTCCCTATCCATCACCAACTCCTGGAGTTTACTCAAATTCACGTCCTGTGAGGTGGTGATGCCATCCAACCATCTCATCCTCTGTTGTCCCCTTCTCCTCCCACCTTCAATCTTTCCCAGCATCAGGGTTTCTTCAAATGAGTCACTTCTTCACATCAGGTGGCTAAAGTATTGGAGTTTCAGCTTCAACATCAGTCCTTCAATGAAGATTCAGGAATGATTTCCTTTAGGATGGACTGGTTGGATCTCTTTGCCATGCAAGGAACTCTCAAGAGTCTTCTCCAACACAACAGTTCAAAAGCATCAATTCTTCAGCGCTCAGCTTTCTTTATAGTTCAACTCTCACATCCATACACGACTACTGGAAAAATCATAGCTTTGACTAGATGGACCTATTAGTCATACTACCTTATTTTAAATAAGAAATAATATATGGGTCAATGTTTACAAAAATTTTAGGACAGGAGGTCGGTGGACTATCCATAGCCCACTGGGAAAACTTGGCCCACCACTTATTTTTGTTAAAAGTTTTATTGGACACACCTAAGCCCTTTCATTTACATGTTGTTCATAGCTGCATCCAAAATAGAGACAGGAAGAACTGAGTAATTGCATCAGGGACACTATGCCTGCAAATTCTAAATTATTAATATATTACCCTTTTACAGAAAAAGTGTGTGTTGACCACTGCTATTGATAATCAAAATGATTATACTGATAGCAAACATTTAAACTAACCACTAAAGAGTTTGTATAGAATTATGTAGAGAGCTGCATTATCTGATAATATCAGCATAGACTTCTTCATATCTTTTGTAAAAATTTTACAGTTCTTTTAATTCCCAGAACTAACCTATCTACTGTTTATGGTATATTTTTATTGAGTGAATAAGAACTCACAATCCTCAATCAAGTCTAAACTTCAGTATTTTCTCATGCTTCCAGTCAAGCTTAGAAATTAAAAATGTTTCAGCATGAGGGAAGGAGAAAGTAATGGCATGACTTTCCTACAAAGTGGAAATCTCAGTATTTTTTTATAAGTTGTTTTTCTTGTGTTTCATCAAATGATGGACCTAAGACTCTCAATTGAGTATAGTATGTGAATATCAGGAAAAACTTGCCTCTGAGTTATGGTTACAGTCTTTCTATAATAATGGTTTAAAAATGTAGGATGAGTTTGAGTACCTTTCATCATTATATAAAATTTTGACTTCATGGAAAAAAGAAAAGAAAAAAGTGTTCAGGGCCAGAATTGCATGATCTTGCATGATTAGTCACATAAATTCTAATCAGTACACTTTCCAATATGATAGTGCTTAAAATAAGCATTTTTAACAAAAAACCTCATTTATATATGGTGAAACTTTGCTCTTGTTACTTTCTTTACTCCTATTGATTAGGCATATCACTTAAAGAGGCAATTAAATGAATTGTATGTACAAGCTATTATCTCAGAATAGTCACAAATATGAGAAAGTTTAACACCCCTTAGCTACTGATTATCAAAAGATCAGCTTAACATCAAGCTTTTATTTAAATATACAACTGACCACAGTAAATGCAGTCATATTTGGTATCCAGTAATATTTATTTTATCAGTTGCAAATTGGCACTTGCCATGAGTGCTTGCCATCTCCCTCTACAAGGATTAAATCATGTGCTGTGCAGCTGCTGATGTTCAACACGCCTGGAGGAGTTCAGTGCGGAGAGCAGGAGTGAGGCACTTTTTGCTCTGGGAAAACTGGCAGGACAGGTCTTCAGATAGTTAAATAGTCTCAGGAGCTGATTTTATGAGCCCAATTCTTGTATCTCCTCATATCAAGAAAAACACTGAAGTTCTTCATGGTGACGATTGTTTCTCATAACTAGCAGAAGTTTCATGAGATGAGCAGAAACTTTCTTAAAAAAAATGTGCTTGAATACATGTACTCCCCTTTTACCAAATCACATATATACTGTCCTTCCCCTATACCTCTTCAGATCTGTTTCTCACAGATAACTGACGTCTGTCTCCCAGATTGCAATCCTCATATTGCCCCAAATAAAATTTAACTTGCAACTCTCACGTTGTGTATTTTTTTTAATTGATAATTTCTTCAGGCATTTTAAAAGAATTGTTATGATACATATGTTAATTTTTGACTTCCCCAAGAAGTGGAGGCTATTTCATAGCTTTCCCTAATAGCTTTCATAGTTTTCTTCATTACGATAGTCTTTGAGTTGATAAATTATACAGCACAGAAAATGTTAAACTTAGTAATGAGAAAAGTTATTTGATTTCTCAAGAAAATGTAATTACATTATTCTTTTAAGTTGTACTGTTTTTCACATAGTTACTAAATTGGCCACAATATGAAAAGGAAAGTATATGCAATATTCTAATGAGACTGTCAGATAAAGTTTATTGTCCTTGTGTGGTAATAAAAAATAAGGTTAAACATGATACAATATTTACTCAATTACTGAAAAGAGTAATTCTGGTGAAATCACAAAATGTTATTCTCTCTTGCATTTTGAAATTTCACCAGAAGAAAAGTGCATGAGAGAAGGTTTGCAGTCTGAATGGAAAAAATGTATATGTATATATATGTACATATATGAAGAGTTCGAATTTAAATGGAAAAAATGAAATACACATATGCAAATATCCTTGGTAAACTGCTGACAATAAAAATATAAATGATGAAAAGGAATCTAGGGAGGCTGTGTAGATATTAATAAATTTTGAAAAACCTGGATTTTAATTTAATTGCTCTTTGTTCATATGCCTCTAATTCATGAAACAGGACTTTTATATTTTCATTTCCTTGAGAAAAACATATTCTTCCTTGCCATGTCCATGAAGGCTCTCTTGACTTGCTGATTCCTAAGAGTGTAAAGGGGTTCAACATGGGTGCTACTGAGGTATTTAGCACAGCTACTCCCTTGCTCAAAGAGACCCTGTCTTTTGTAGTTGGATTCACATACATGTAAATGCAGCTGCCATAAGAGATGGAGATGACAATCATGTGGGAAGAACACGTGGAAAAGTCCTTTGTCCTCTGAGTGGTAGAAGGGATCCTCAAAATTGTTCTGATGACATATGTGTAGGACAGAATTATTAATGCTAAAGAGAACAGAAGAATAAACACAGCACAGGAAAACCCCAGTATCTCTAGGAATTTGGTGTCTGAACAAGAAAGGTATACTAAAAGGAAATGATCACAAGTAAAATGATTGATAACATTGGACTTACAGTAATCAAGTTGTATGAAGAACATGAGTAATGGGAATATAATTAAGAATCAAGTCAGCCAAGAGGCCAAGACAAGCAGTGTGCAGACTCTATGATTCATGATGGTCATGTAATGCAGTGGTTTGCAAATGGCAATGTAGCGGTCATAGGACGTGGCAACCAGGAGGTAAAACTCAGTGACTCCCAAGAAAATGAAAGAAAATAACTGAGCCATACAATCATTAAAAGAGATGGTTTTATCTCCTGTAGTAATGGTGGCCAAGAACTTGGGAATAGTGACAGTTGTGAATGAAACTTTCAGTATGGAGAAACTCTTGAGGTAGAAATACATGGGGGTCTGGAGGTGGGCATCCAGCAGGGTCAGGGTGATAATGGTCAAGTTCCCAGTGATGCTGAGCATGTAGGTGATGAGCAGAAAGACAAAGATCATGACCTGGAGTTGTGGGTCGTCTGACAGTCCCAGGAGGGTAAATTCTGTTATTTCTGTGTAGTTTCTCATTTTTCTTCTTCTTTTAAGTAACCTTCAGAAGAAAACACAAAGGGAAGACACAGAAAAGGGGATTATCAATGTATAGCACTGGGATCTGTCTCTGAAAGTAAATTTACTATGCCCTGCTAACATAATTCAGGAGATTTTTTTTAAAACAAGTTAATAAAAATAGATAATTTACTTTAAGTTTTTAACCATATGCCAGTATGTGTGTTTCACAGAATATTTCTTTATAAAATCCCTATTTTACAGGTTGGAATCAGAGTAGAAATAATTTTAAGAATCTTATCCAAATCAC
This sequence comes from Dama dama, assembly GCF_033118175.1. Taxonomy (NCBI): domain Eukaryota; kingdom Metazoa; phylum Chordata; class Mammalia; order Artiodactyla; family Cervidae; genus Dama; species Dama dama. The sequence goes on from NC_083683.1 coordinate 72,324,996, forward strand.
ATACCCTGAATTGAAAAAGCAGGGATTATAACCTAGATTTTCTAATTTCTATTTCCTAGAAATACAGTAAAATAAATGCTACCTGTTGACTTTTAAAATGCCCCAACCCTGACTCTTAGAGGATTCCCTCCTGCTGGGAAAAACTTCATCTTTTTTCAAGCCCCATAAAATCATCCTATCCTAATTTGTGTCACTTGGTCCCTTGTATTGTTATTCTCTACTGTAATATAGAAAACCTAAATGCCTCAGGAAAAAGTCACCCAGTGGATATGTCTCCAAAATAAAAGTCACTGGAATGAAACCTTTAACAACCTGACCAATTTCTAAGTTTTCACTCAGACTCACATTAACCTCCCAACCTCATACCCCTCTTCAGAAGCCCCAGATAATGGAATAAAGGAATTTAGACAATGGATTTCTTTCATCAGTCTTCTCAGATATTAGATAGTCAAGAGAGGAGGCAGAGTGGATGTTTAGTAGATTGGATCTGTGTTATGAGTTAAGGAAACCAAAATGTGTTGTTCAGTCTCCAAGTCGTGTCCGACTCGTTGTGACCCTGTGTACTGCAGCATGCCAGGCTTCCCTATCCCTCACTATCTCCCAGAGTTTGCTCAAGTTCATGTCCATTGCATTGGTGATGCCATCCATGCCATCCATGCCATCATGCTATGGTGATGCCATGCCTCTGACATCCTCTTCTCCTTCTGCCCTCAATCTTTCCCAGCATCACAGTCTTTTCCAATGCATTAGCTCTTGGCATCAACTGGCCAAATTATTGAAGCTTTTAGTGGATAGCAGCAATGGAGCTGCTCTGCTACATAGGAAATCCTAAAGAAGAATTAGTTCATCTATGAATGGTTTAGCACCAGGTCCCCCACAAATTGGGGTGCTGTGATAGGTAAGGGCGTGGCTACCTTTCTGGCTGCACCCAGTGTCCCAGGAAGATGGGCTCTCTGCTCCTGACCCTGGTCCCAAAACACAGGCTGGCGCTCCCTTAGGGACCCTGGTGGAGGCCTGCCAGGAGGGATGTTGGGAGACCAGCAACCCAAGGCCAATCAAGGCTCCTGCAATGCTGCCATATCATTTTGCATGGGCAGGATTCTGACTTAGAGGTGTTCAGTCATAATCCCACAGATGGTAGCTTTGCTCCATTGGCTCCTCAGCCAAGCTTTCAACCAAAGTGTATGAATATCTGAAAACAAACATTACCTTCTAGAGAACATTTTTTCTTCAAAATTTCTCCCATGTAAATGTTATTAGTATTCTCTCTCCATTTCTGTTTCTCAGCCGTGTCCGACACTTTGCAGCCCCATTGACTGTAGCCCACCAGGCTCCTCTGCCCATAGAGTTTTCCAGGCAAGAATACTGGAGTGGGGGTGCCATCTTCTACTTCAGGGGATCTTCCCCATCCAGGTATTGAACCCAAGTCTCTTGCAAATCTGGCATTGGTAAATAGATTATTTACCAACTGTGCCACCTGGGAAGCATCTACATTAACATTCCCTTAATAAAATCTCTATTTTGTCAGTGTATTAGTATAAACATGGAATAGCAATGAAAACCTTTATTTTGTCATTCCAATTAACAGTAATAATAATGCATTTATGTTAAAAAGAAGCTAAGTTCCCTCAATAAATTGAGGCAACCCAGAATTTTATACATATTTACAAATATAAAAGTCATTGTTCTCAGTTAACAACAATCATCTGTAATTAACAACTGTGTATGACTCTGATCTGTAAACCATTTCTGGAATGTGAGGTGTTAACCATGCCTGGGATGTCTCTGGTAAAGTAATGAAGAATATATCCAAAATTCTAAGACATCATTTCAGACTTTTTTCCTTACAGCTCATTCACATTTTTTCCCCCTTAGTTCCATGGATCTTAGGATAACAAGTTACATATTCTTTTCTGTCCTTTTCTTTTTAATGAATTCTAGTGTCTTGGATAAGGGCTTCCCAGGTGGCGCTGGTGGTAAGGAACCCGCCTGCCAATTCAGGAGACATAAGAGACGTGGGTTCCATCTCTGGGTTGGGAAGATCCCCTGGAGGAGGGCATGGCAGTCCACTCCAGTATTCCTGCCTGGAGAATCACCATGTACAAAGGCAGGCTACAGTCCATAGGGTCTCAAAGAGTCGGACACGACTGAAGTGACTTAGCAGCAGTGTCTTGGATATCTCATTGTTGAAACAGGCATACGGCTCATTAAGAGTGAAAATTAACTGGTATGATAAACAAATGCTGGCCGTTGTGTTAAATAAGATAACTGGAAGTGATTTTCAGGACACATATGCTATTCCATAGTAAATTGTAAGTGTGGCTTCTTTGAGAAAAGATCAGTAGCATTCCCCGAATTCACCAATTTAAAAAAACGACAATATTTAAATGTCTATTAAAGATTGCATTCCTTATTTTATATAAATTGTGAAACATGAGTGGGAAGCTCTCCAAATTCTACAGTATAATTGGAAACAAATTAGCTTCTCACATTCTCTATGTTTACTGAATTTTGTCTTTTTAACTTTAAGACTCCTAAGGAAATCGTAAGTAGTTCTATGAACACATCTATCCTCAAGGCAGTTTGCACGCTTTGCATACTACATAGTATTCCACTTCCTTATCTTTTCCTTTCACTTGAGGATCTTTTTCTTGGTGTTAGGTTTATAAGCTAGAATAATTTGTCACAGAAGAGAACAGAATATTAAATTTGATATCTTGGGTAATAGCTTGGTTTTATAACAACCCTAATCTTTTTCTAGAATGATTTGTTCCACTCCTGATTGTGTTTGCTCACATCTAATACCATGTAAGAACATCATCATGACTATATGGAAAAAAAAAAAAAAAAAACTCATAAGAGTCCATTTAGATTATGTTCAGATTATTACTTTAAGACTGCCTTTGACTAGTCCTACAATTAGTTCAGAATCCTGTTTCTCTTAGTCTTCTAGTTAAAAAAAAAAAGTCCTTGGTTTTTTCTTAATGGAAAAGGGAAATCAAATCAAAGCACCAATAACTATGAATAGGAATAATGAAGGAAAAACTGTAAAGACCTAAGTCATTCTCAAAATCTGTATATTTTCCTAGAAATGTTGCTTCTCTCCTAATTGTCTCAGGTTTAACTATTATCTATGTCTGAAGATAATTTTTAACTTAAAAAGGAAATAAATTCTTATAAAAATATGGCATCAGGACTTAATTTTAGTTAAAAATGTGTGAGACTATTAGGGGTTTGCATTCCAAGAGAAATTATTAAAAATACAACTCTCTGAGTTATAGGTTTCTTTTCCACTATAAACATGACTATAATATTTCATGGAATTTTTATGAGGGCTAATTTAATTAAAAGAAAAGTTAAATTATATAAAAACATTAAAGTATGTATTCCCACAGAGTAAATACTATTTTTATTATTATTCCTAAAAATAAAATCAATTATTACCTTTGAGGAAGATGATCCCAATATAAAAAATAGTAACCATTTTTTAGGAAACTCATTTGAGAGACAATGCTAAGACTTATGTAGTTATCTAACAGACTCATTACAATAGTTTTGTGTAATGTTTGAACAAGCTAACAATGAGAGGCTAAATATTAAACAAAATCATATAGCTAGTAAATGGTCAAATTGGTATTCTAAATTTTTTCTGCTTGAACTGAAGCATGTGTTATTTATCAAACATATATTCAATGAGGAGGACCAAACTCAAAGAGTCATTTTCTAAGAATGAATAAATAATTAGTAAGACAAACAGAAAATATTAATGTGCTCATTCTTCATAACCCTTGATATTTAAAGAAAGGAAAGGCAACTCCAAATTATTCATCTCAATGTAATGAAAAGTTAAGCTAAGAATGTATAAATCAATACTAAGAAAAAGTTGTCATTGGCTTTAACTTTACAGTCTTACCTCTATTTGTACAAATGCATCATTCAGGTGACTGAAGCTATGTTAAAAAATTGGTAACTAAATCAATTTTAGGATAAGATATCGAGCATTTCTAAAAAGGCTCTATCTCAACACATTTGGAATTACCTTATTTCTATAGCTAAATTTTTTTGATACATTTTACATGGAAGCCATGGGAGCAAAAACAGTGAAGGGAAGCAAGATATGGAGTTACTGTGGCCCTTTCTGGATATGATTTCTATGTGAATTTTAATCTGTATTAGGCAAGTGTTGCTTTATCCACCATATGGCCAAGGCTCATGGGAAATACTCCAGCGAGTCAAATGTGACAACAGGGCCAAGAAGAAAATACACTAAGGATTATAAACATGTTATCAACATTTATACCACTACTGAAACAGAAAACTTGGCAGATAATATCCAGACAGATAGAAAAGCATGAGAGCTAGGCCAGAAGCATATGGATTATTTTGCTTACTATCTATGTGAAGATATCTAAATATACAAGATTTTGGAAGAGATTTCTTGAATATCCTAAATCACCATTTCTCTGAAGAATAGACCTTTTCCCCCTTGCTGCCTAAAATACTGTGATGAATGAATCTTATGTGTAAACATTACATTTTCCTTTCTTATGTAATAAAATGTCTCTATAAAGTGGCTCTCTAGGCTATTAAATATTTTAAAAATTAAAAAATCAAATAGAGTTTTACTTCTTCTTTTCCTATCTGGATTCCTTTTATTTCTTTTTCTGCTCTGATTGCTGTGGCCAGAACTTCCAACACTATGTTGAATAGTAGTGGTGAGAGTGGGCACCCTTGTCTTGTTCCTGATTTCAGGGGGAATGCCTTCAATTTTTCACCATTGAGGGTGATGCTTGCTGTGGGTTTGTCATATATAGCTTTTATTATGTTGAGGTATGTTCCTTCTATTCCTGCTTTTTGGAGAGTTTTAATCATAAATGAGTGTTGAATTTTGTCAAAGGCTTTCTCTGCATCTATTGAGATAATCATATGGTTTTTATCTTTCAATTTGTTAATGTGGTGTATTACATTGATTGATTTGTGGATATTAAAGAATCCTTGCATTCCTGGGATAAAGCCCACTTGGTCATGGTGTATGATTTTTTTAATATGTTGTTGGATTCTGTTTGCTAGAATTTTGTTAAGGATTTTTGCATCTATGTTCATCAGTGAGATTGGCCTGTAGTTTTCTTTTTTTGTGGCATCTTTGCCTGGTTTTGGAATTAGGGTGATGGTGGCCTCATAGAATGAGTTTGGAAGCTTACCTTCTTCTGCAATTTTCTGGAAGAGTTTGAGTAAGATAGGTGTTAGCTCTTCTCTAAATTTTTGGTAGAATTCAGCTGTGAAGCCATCTGGTCCTGGGCTTTTGTTTGCTGGAAGATTTTTGATGACAGTTTCGATTTCCTTGCTTGTGATGGGTCTGTTAAGATCATTACTAGAGCTAATCAATGAATATAGTAAAGTTGCAGGATATAAAATTAACACACAGAAATCCCTTGCATTCCTATATACTAACAATGAAAAAACAGACAGAGAAATTAAGGAAACAATACCATTCACCATTGCAACAAAAAGAATAAAATACTTAGGAGTATATCTACCTAAAGAAACAAAGGACCTATACATAGAAAACTATAAAACACTGATGAAAGAAATCAAAGGGGACACAAACAGATGGAGAAACATACCGTGTTCATGGATTGGAAGAATTAATATTGTCAAAATGGCTATTCTACCCAAAGCAGTCTATAGATTCAATGCAATCCCTATCAAGCTACCAACAGTATTTTTCACAGAACTAGACCAAAGAATTTCACAATTTGTATGGAAATACAAAAAACCTCGAATAGCCAAAGTAATCTTGAGAAAGAAGAATGGAGCTGGAGGAATCAACCTGCCTGACTTCAGACTCTACTACAAAGCCACAGTCATCAAGACAGTATGGTACTGGCACAAAGACAGAAATATAGATCAATGGAACAGAATAGAAAGCCCAGAGATAAATCCACGAACCTATGGACACCTTATCTTTGACAAAGGAGGCAAGGATATACAATGGAAAAAAGACAACCTCTTTAACAAGTGGTGCTGGGAAAACTGGTCAACCACTTGTAAAAGAATGAAACTAGAACACTTTCTAACACCATACACAAAAATAAACTCAAAATGGATTAAAGATCTAAATGTAAGACCAGAAACTATAAAACTCCTAGAGGAGAACATAGGCAAAACACTCTCCGACATAAATCAAAGCAAGATCCTCTATGACCCACCTCCCAGAATATTGGAAATAAAAGCAAAACTAAACAAATGGGACCTAATGAAACTTAAAAGCTTTTGCACTACAAAGGAAACTATAAGTAAGGTGAAAAGACAGCCCTCAGATTGGGAGAAAATAATAGCAAATGAAGAAACAGACAAAGGATTAATCTCAAAAATATACAAGCAACTCCTGCAGCTCAATTCCAGAAAAATAAATGACCCAATCAAAAAATGGGCCAAAGAACTAAACAGACATGTCTCCAAAGAAGACATACAGATGGCTAACAAACACATGAAAAGATGCTCAACATCACTCATTATTAGAGAAATGCAAATCAAAACCACAATGAGGTACCATTACACGCCAGTCAGGATGGCTGCTATCCAAAAGTCTACAAGCAATAAATGCTGGAGAGGGTGTGGAGAAAAGGGAACCCTCTTACACTGTTGGTGGGAATGCAAACTAGTACAGCCGCTATGGAAAACAGTGTGGAGATTTCTTAAAAAACTGGAAATAGAACTGCCTTATGACCCAGCAATCCCACTTCTGGGCATACACACTGAGGAAACCAGATCTGAAAGAGACACGTGCACCCCAATGTTCATCGCAGCACTGTTTATAATAGCCAGGACATGGAAGCAACCTAGATGCCCATCAGCAGATGAATGGATAAGGAAGCTGTGGTACATATACACCATGGAATATTACTCAGCCATTAAAAAGAATTCATTTGAACCAGTCCTAATGAGATGGATGAAGCTGGAGCCCATTATACAGAGTGAAGTAAGCCAGAAAGATAAAGAACATTACAGCATACTGACACATGTATATGGAATTTAGAAAGGTGATAACGATAACCCTATATGCAGAACAGAAAAAGAGACACAGAAATACAGAACAGACTTTTGAACTTTGTGGGAGAATGTGAGGGTGGGATATTTCAAAAGATCAGCATGTATGCTATCTATGGTGAAACAGATCACCAGCCCAGGTGGGATGCACGAGACAAGTGCTCCGGCCTGGTGCACTGGGAAGACCCAGAGGAATCGGGTGGAGAGGGAGGTGGGAGGGGGGATCGGGATTGGGAATACATGTAAATCCATGGCTGATTCATGTCAATGTATGACAAAACCCACTGGAAAAAAAAAAAAAATCAAATAGAGCACAATAAAAGCAAGAACGAGAGAAAATATCACACAGTGAATTCCCATGAAAGTTACGAGAAATTTTGGATTAAATACACTTTAAACTGTTCAAACTCTTCCAAAAAACTTTTCAAGTTATTTTTCCATAATAATGGTGCTAATTGTTGAGAAGGTTCTACCAGAGATTCTGTTTTCATCTGATTGATGGTCTGTGTTCCAGTAGTTACTGAAAGTGTAAAACCTAGGAATTTTTACAAGAATTTGCAACTCGGATTCCTTTTAATATAATTTTAGAAAGGACAGAAAATTAAATAAAGCTCATCTATCGACTCAATCACTGTTATTCATTCAACAAACATTTATTAAGATTCTTCTATCTTTAGATACTATAGGAGCACTAGGGACACCACAGGATCAAAATAGATATGACCCAAACTTTAATCGGCCTACCAAGGAATCTCCAAACACAAATATAGAAGATATTGTCGTGGTCCATGCACAGGTTGGAAAAGAATTTCCAGACATGAGACAGAACGAGAGGGAAATAAAGTTTACTAGAGTGGGAGATGCTGATAAGAACAGATACTACACTTGATCTTAGCCAAAAGGCCGAGAAGCAATAGACTTATGGACATGGGGAGAGGGGAGGAGAGGGTGAGATGTATGGAAAGAGTAACATGGAAACTTACATCACCATATGTAAAACAGATAGTCGACGGGAATTTGCTGTATGGCTCAGGAAACTCAAACATGGGTTCTGTGTCAACAGGGGTGGGGTTGGGAGGGAGATGGGCGGGAGGTTCAAAAGGGAGGGGATATATGTATACCTATGGCTGATTCATGTTGAACTTTGACACAAAACAGCAAAATTCTGCAAAGCAATTACTCTTCAATAAAAGAATAAATAAATTAAAAAAGAAAAAAGAATGGGAAATGCTGTTAGAACAGTGGGCCAGCTCAAGGGAGAACCGACATTGAACAGCCCTTAGTCCACTTTTATACCCAGGGTACAAGTACAAGGAAAGGGATCGGTGTCTTGCGGGTCATTTGCTGATTGGGATGAGGCACGTGTACTGGGCGGGGAAGAGTAAGGCAGATACCTTCCCTGTGCCGGGTAGGAGGGGAGACAGGTTATACTGCTCAGGAGGACCTGAAATCCGTTAATAGTTACAACATGGAGGAGGGAAGGACCATATGTATCTGGTTTTTCCATTCCTGCATTCCAAGACCCTCCTTGATTTTATCTGCTTTTTAGTCCTTGGGTCACAACATTCCTCCCTTCCTTTATTTTTAGGGCCAATTCTTTGGCCCCTGTTGATACCCTGTTCATGTCTAACTATCTACCTATTTCCCTTCTTAGGCATTTGGGAACCCAGTCTCAGGAGAAGAGGAGCGATGACCACTCTGGCTTCTTCAGCCTGTACGGGGTGTCATGGGGCTCTGGGTTCCCTTTGCCTGCTTCTTTGTCAGGGTGCATTTATGGAGGGAGATGAGAGTCCATGGAATGATAAGGTGATTTGTTTCAGCATTGTCTTTGGGTTGGTCAGAGGATATTCTTGTTATACTACCACTTGGAGATTTGTTGTATTCTAGAAGAAACAAACTTAACAAAAAAGTTAAAGGTACATGGCCCAAAGATTAAAAGAAGTAGAAAAGCTGCTCAGGGGCTAACCAGGAGAACCAGGACCAGACATTGGTTCGTGACATTAGTGTTTCTCTAGGTACAAGAAGATGCAAGAATTTGGGCTCATAAAATCTTTACCTGAAAGCATCTGACTATCTGAAGGCCAGTTCTTCTGGGCTTTTCCCGAGCACAGAGCGCCTTATTTCTGATCTCCATCCTGAGCTCCTTTCAAGGGGTGTTGAAGGCCAGCAGCTTGCAGTGGTCATGATGTAATCTTTGTAGAGGGAGCTGGCAATGCCAACTCCCAGTCAGCAGGGTCCTTTCATAGCCATATATGTGACCATGCTTTGGGGACGTTTCATTGTGTCTTGCAGTGCTGGGAAGGCTCTTTCCCAGGTCCAGGGAAGATTCCATTGATAGGCCACTCAGTGTGCTGTTATTGGACCAGGACTTGTGAGTAGCAAAAGTCTCTGGACCATACCTGTCTTAGTAGCCTCTTGGTCCAGGAAAATATTCCCTCTTGTTGCTTCTTCCCATATCTAGAGTTGCATTATTACAATCATTGATCTCATATGGAACTGCTTATCAGCATTTTATAACAGGCTCAGTCACACATTTATTAACATAAGAAACAATCTTCTGAAATAGACATAGAAAATAGTACAGCTAGCAGCTGTTAATAAGGTCACAAGCAAGAATTTAAGTCAAGAACTTTCATTAGGTATAGCCCAGCATACCTCGGGTCATCTGACTTGGTTAAATGACTCTCCTGGTTGTACATCAAAAGGTTGGTTATTGAGATAAGCTTTAGAAACAAACTTAGAGTGTCCTTTTTAATAACTTAATTAAATCTTTTAGCAATATAACATAACAGCAAGGAACTATTTCAGAATTGAGTCGTAGTAAGCTGGAATCAGTCCTGGGTGTTCATTGGAAGGACTGATGCTGAAGCTGAAACTCCCCTACTTTGGCCACCTGATGCAAAGAACTGACTCATTGGAAAAGACCCTGATGCTGGGAAAGATTGGGGGCAGGAGGAGAAGGGGACGACAGAGGATGAGATGGCTGGATGGCATCACCAACTCGATGGACATGAGTTTGAATAGACTCCAGGAGTTGGTGATGGACAGGGAGGCCTGGTGTGCTGCGATTCATGGGGTCGCACAGTCGGACACGACTGAGTGACTGAACTGAACTGAAATTGAACTGAACTGAAACACAGACTTTAATTAACAAAACTAGAACTTAATATTAAGTGAAATATAATTTTTTTTTGGTCATTGTGAGGGCATTAACCCTGTAGCCAGGGAAGGCTTTAACCCATCAAATAAAAATGAGGTGTGTCAGGGAGCCTGAAAAATCCAAGCAGCCATCTTGGATTTCCCATAGCCCTGACTCTTTGATATACAGCTATTGTCAACCCGTTTTTAATTCCCTGATTTAGGAGTAGACTATTGCCATGTTTTAAGGACATCAGAATAGTAAAAGTCTAACACTGAAAGGTTATTTTTTGTAGAAGCAAGAATGAGCTTTTACATGTACCATAATCTTTAATAATGCTTATTTACTTTACCAAAGTAACGGAAGATTTTAAAAACAAATGAAATCACTTAAAGGCAAAGAAATTCATAATCTGTTATTGAAAGCTTCATTCTAAGAAAACTTCGTTTTCTTAACTTAGAGAATAGACTAAATTCCAGCCTGTTACCAGTTTACCAGATAACAAACAAACAAAAGTTTTTATTGGTTAATCTTAGAAAAGTCTTTCCCATAAATCTTGAAATAGCAGTATTCTTGCAAAGGCATCAGAGTGAAACCATAGAAAGCATGTTAAAAATCTGATTAAATTGCAATTGACAAAGTATCCTGGCCATTGCTGTGATATATAACACTAATATGATAACTGGAATTATAATTGACCACATTTTTCTCAGGGCATATCAGATCTATACAAATTCCACATAATTTTAGGATATCTATATTAGCAAATCAACCATATAGTATGACCTGAGATTTATCATCCCCTCAACAATACTTCCCATGTAACTCATGTCTAATGAACCCAGGTAGTTTAATAGCTCTTGGGATGTCTCAAAGGGGCCCTCTGAAGCATCCTAAAGTCATCCTCATAAAATATGTGAGATGCCCCCAAATCTCTTGGTGGACTTGATGATGATGAAGTCCTGAACAAATCCAACTCCAAAATACTGGACTTGGTGTAGGTAAAAACACCAAGTTACAAGTGACAAGAAGAAACAGAAAATAACCCAATCAAATAAAATAAACCTCAAAAATTTTACCCTAAACAAATGGAGGTTTTTGAACACTTGACAAAGACATCAAAATAGCTGTCATAAATATGACCACTAAATTCAGGAAAGTGGCAGTGTTTTAGTTTTATTGAATTTATTCTGAATTATTTGAATAAAATTTTTTCCAAAATAGTAGAGATTATGTGAATTATATACAAAATACATGATATCATGATCAATATTTACCTTCAAAACATGTATTGAATTTCACAAAATAAATATCTTGACATTTGTGCAAGAGTACATGTCTCTTGGGACTGAATTTATTGTATGTCGACTAAAAAATATAGTCACCATCTGAAAGAAGAGAGCTATTTTATTTGATGGGGATGTTTAGGACTCTGAGCCCAGGCAACAGCATGAGTACATGTCTCTTGGGACTGAATTTAGTGTATGTCGACTAAAAAATATAGTCACAACCTGAAAGAAGAGAGCTATTTTATTCGATGGGAATGTTTAGCACTCTGAGCCCAGGAAACAGCATCTCAGTAGCTCTGAGAAAACTGCTTCAAGAAGACAGGAGAGGGAGTCAGATTATATACAAGTCTGCAACAAAGAGAGCAGGCAGTCTGAACACCAAAGATCAGGTATCAAATTAAGGAATTTAACATTCTAGGTATGGGAAGACACAAGCCTCTAGGTTCACTGAATTAATTCCTTTCATAGGCACCTCAGCTATCTGGGGCCAAATCCTGTTCCCTTGTTCACCTTAAAGAGTTGCAAGGGGCTACTTCTTGCATCACCCCCAGGTACTCAGCAGTCACCATGAGGGAATGAGACTCTGCTGGATGAAAGTTTTGGGAGCCCTCATTCACATTTGGAGACCAGAAATTGCTGATGGCTGTGACATTTTTTTGTTTGCTGGTATGTCAGGAGATATTTTCATTTCACCTGTAATATCACACAGAATATATAGATTCTTTAAACCATAGGAAATATCAATGTTCATCTTGAAAATACACAGGAAATTACACACTAATTTTGAAACTCTATATTTGAAGTACAAGGTGGTATCATAGGATCTTTTCAGGGACTGATTAAGAGAATTAAAACTATCTTTCACATTGTGTTATATCTTAAAGAAATACATTTCATTCTTACAAAAGTTTTGCATGAGAAATAACCTTTATTATATCTTTAAATGTCAAAAAGCAATACACTGGAGAAACAAAATGGAAGTAGAAGCAACAGACTGGGAAAATAATATAGCAACTGTCAGGTGGTGTGTTAAGAGACTATAAAGTCCAACTATAGTTATACAGACTTTAAGGAACTTTAGGAATTAACCAAACTGCCCTTTAAAGTTGACCAAAAAATCATTTATTGGCAGAAAAGACTGCTTTATAGACCATGTCTTTGAAGGCTTGTTTCACTTGCTGGTTTCTCAGGGTGTAGATGAAGGGGTTCAGCATGGGGGCCACAGAGGTATTGAGAATAGCTACTCCTTTTGTCAAGGATGCCTTTTCTTTGGCCGAGGGGTTAGCATACATGAATATACAGCTTCCATAGGAGATGGAGATGACAATCATGTGAGAGGAACAAGTGGAGAAGGCCTTTTTTCTCTGACTGGCAGATGGGATTCTCAGAATAGTTCTAATAATGTACATATATGACAAAATCACTAAGGCCAAAGTGAATAGCAAGGTAACCAAAGCAAAGTAAAAACCAATTATTTCTAGGAACCATGTATCTGAACAAGACAATTGTAAAAGGGGGAAATAGTCACATGCAAAGTGATCAATGACATTGGAAGCACAGTAATCCAGCTGGAGGAGAAGCATAAGGGGCGGGAAAATGGTTAGAAATCCACCCAGCCAAGCACAGAGCACAAGCAGGCTGCAGAGTTTCCTGCTCATGATGGTTGTGTAATGCAGGGGCTTGCAGATGGCAACATAGCGGTCGTAGGACATAGCGGTTAGAATGTAAAATTCAGTCACCCCCATGAAAATAAAGAAAAATAGTTGGGCTGCACAATTTTTGTAAGAAATAGTCTTGTCTTTGGTAATAATTGCCCCCAGAAATCTAGGGATACACACAGTAGTAAAGGAGATTTCTAAGAAAGAGAAGTTTCGAAGGAAGAAATACATTGGCGTCTGGAGATGGGAGTCCACCAAGGTTAAAGTGATGATGGTCAGGTTTCCAGTGACACTTAATACATATGTGATAAATAAAAAGAGGAAAATCACAATCTGAAGCTCAGGATCATCAGAAAGGCCTAGAAGGACAAACTCTGTGATCACTGTGTGGTTCATTTCTTTCTCTTTTTTCCTCCTTTTTCCTTCTTTTAAATATATTTAGGTAGAAAGCGTATTAAAAGGAAGAGATGAAAAATATAATTCATTATGATCAATATCATTGTCAATTCTAAAGTAGTCTCTCTAATTCATGCCCATATTGTTTTCTTTTAATTACCTTATTTACAATTTTTCTTAAAATGTATTTGTGGGTCATGTTTTATATAATACTTCTCTTATTCTAAATCTAACAGGAAAAGTTAGGAAATCTTTATACGAGTCATATTATTCAGAGATGATAAATTAATTCAATACTTTTCGCTTTGTCTAATTTATGCAAGTCATTGCAGTTTTGTTGGGATAACCCTATAAAACATACATCATTTTTTGTCATATAGGTATCAGAAGACACTGCCATCTAAAAGAGAAGTGGATGACCTTACTTCCATCATAAGATATAAATGAAACTTAGAAGAATAAAGTGACAACACCTTTTATGAAACAAGAAATCAATTCATGATTTTCTTAGCAAATAAAATAAACTTTAAAATGTTTAATGATTAGATAATTTAATTACCAGCTTTATGTTTATATTTATGAATGTAATTATCAATATGAAAATATATTATAGGTATTAGATAGTATTTACAAGAAAATAGAATAAATAGCCTAATTATTTTATATATTAAATAGCATTTGCTTAATGGTTTGTCTGATAATTCCTTTGAAATCATTAATGTTTGACATTCTCTAAGATTTTCTATGAATATATGTATAGAAACTCTATTTGTATAGAAAACTGTGTATGTTTTTGAGCTTAAAAAGATATGCAGTATTTATCAATTTTTTATTCTGCATTGAAGCACAAACCGAAAAGTAACTACTTGCCTCATATAGTAGCAGCTCTGTCACCCAGACTTTAGCCCAGTACATTTTCCATTTGAACATCCTTGCTTCTCAGCTATTAAACTTTATGAAAAACTGTTTTATTTCCTTGGAATTCTATCCCACATTTATCTTTTGCATGAGGTGACTGATCCAAAAGGATATTCCAGAAATGTAGAGGAAAACCTATTAATCCAAAGCCATTCAGCTGATTCCCAGCTCCACTCGATGTGTCTATCATTCTGTGTATCTGGTTTGCTAAAATCATGATAGCTCCCTTATCTTATTTTAGATATTCACATTTCTGCTGTGAATAATAGAAGATAAATCATTGCTATTCTGCCAGACACTAGTAAACATCACACGAATCAAATTTGAGTATTTTTTCTCTATTTTATGATGATTCATGGAAATAAAAATGGAATATCAGAAACCTTAAGAAGATGTGGAAGTATACGATCATCCTCTTCAATAATGTTGGTCTAGAAGTTTAAGGGAGCAATATTTAAAGCGAGAACTGCAAGTGACATGGCAACTTTGGGTATTACTAGTGTAGATTCTTAAACTAGGATCTGGCATTTAGTTGCACTAAACGCTCAAATATTCAAGGTTAGCTGTTGTGACCTATGAAGACAGACATGTGTTGATCTCCTAGGAAACAAAGTCCAGGCCACAGCTGTGCTATGACGTGGAGCATCGGGGATTTCTGGAAGCTTCCATTGGTGTTCTCAGAGCCTCCTGACTCTCTATAGTGAATCTCTCTTGGGAATGTTTATGTTCATCCCACAGAAGAGTTCAATGAGGACTTCTACAAAATAATCCCTTTCATTAATCACAATTATTTAATATTTTTGAGTAATAAAATCGATGTGAAATCTTACAAAAATAGCACTCAATCTACTTTCGTTTTAGTCATATTCTTGACGTATAAAAGTTTTCTACATATACATTTCATTGCTTATCCTTAGACTTCATTATTGTTGGAGCTTCAAGATTCTTTCATAACTCTAAGTTATATAAGAACTTTATTAAATATTAAAAGTAACAAAGGAAAAATAATGTACAAGGGAAATTCCATGAGGTTATCTGCTGACTTTTTAACAGAAACTCTACAAGCCAGAAGGGAATGGTATGATATATTTAAAGTGATGAAATGGAAGAAACTACAACCAAGAATACTCTACCCAGCAAGCCTCTCATTCAGATTTGATGGAGAAATCAAAAGCTTTCCAGATAAGCAAAAACTGAGAGAATGCAGCACCATCAAACCAGTATTTTTTTTTTCTTTTTTTTCCATTTATTTTTATTAGTTGGAGGCTAATTACTTTACAATATTGTAGTGGTTTTTGCCATACATTGACATACAAACCAGTTTTACAACAAATGCTAAAGCAACTTCTCCAGGCAGGAAACAAGACAAGGAAAAAACCTACAAAAAATTAACCCAAAACAATTAAGAAAATGATAATAGAATGATACATATTGATAATTACCTTAAATATAAATGAGTCAAATGCACCAACCAAAAGACATAGACTGGGTGGATGAAAACATGTGCATGTATGTACTTCCAATTACTATATCACTCTGCTTAACCTCCCAAACTGTATGTAATTATTTTATATTATTAGGTTAATCATGTTCCCATTATAGCTTGCAATTGCAGTTATCTTTAATATTTTTGGCTGGCTAATGATTGTGAAAACTGATAAACATCTTTTACTATTGTGATTATGTAACTATTACTCACTTAATATCATTGTATCATGATTGGTCAACAATAGAATTCTATATCATCGACACTAACATTTAATAGGAAAACCTATAATCACATTTTAAAATCAAGATGCATATCTGAATTATCTTGGAATTTTTTTAAAAATACAAATGCCCAGGTATTGCTTTTTTCCTTCAAAGCTCCAGATATGTTTCTAAGGAGCAGCCATGTTTAAAAAGAACTGGACCATAGGATGATCTTTTACTTTTATCTAGTTGGTTTCACTTTTTCTATTTCATATTCATCTCATTTAGCTTTTGTTTTCAGATTTCTCATCTCATTTAGCTTTTGTTTTCAGATTTCTCATCTCATTTAGCTTTTGTTTTCAGATTTCTCCATCTCTTCTACTTTTTTTTGATGTCTTTTCTCAAACCTTTATTAAGCATAGTAGAACAGTTTTCATATACATATATATAAATAGTATTTGAAGTATATATATATATATTAGAAAATTTATGAATTTTTTCCTAAATAAAAAATGTGACATTTTGACTCAACTTGTTTGACTTAGTGTTAATAGAATGCTATATATCTAATTACAAAAATAGATATACAATAAGCAACAAAGTTTTATTGTATCACACAGGGAACTATAAACAATATCGTGTAATAACCTATAATGGAAAATAATTTGAAAAATAATATATGTGTATATGTGTAACTGAATTACCTGGATATGTACCTGAAACATTGTAAGTCAACTATACTTAAATAAAGTATATATGCTATGAAATTTAAAAAAAGAAATGTAGCTTTATGGTACTCAAGGATGAGACTCTGCAAAGTATTTTACCTGAAAATTATCCTACATTATAAAGTCTTTTAAGCATATAAAAGACTATGTAAACAATCAATAAAATGTCACAGAACATTACAATGTTTACTGAGTTTAAAAAAATATTAGAAACTCAGATATATAAATTCTTTATATTATTAATAGTACATCTGATAATAATGAGGAGGAGGAGGAAAAAAAAGAGGAGGGTAGAGGTCAATTTTTTCAGCAATTACTATAGTCCAGACCTATTCTAATTGTTTTCTTCATATTGCCTCTTTGAATCCTGCCAACAACTTTATGAGGTACCTGTAATTGTTATTCTCTTGCAGAAATATTTATCTTATCTTTCTCTCTGGAAATATTTTATAAGATTGTTGCCCAATTGGTCAAAGTTTATGTGAAATTTTAAGATAGCAAGTGGATGGACTATCTATTGGGCCAATTTGGCTCATGAACTATTTTTATTAAAAGCTTTATTAGACATGCCTTAGCCCTTTCATTTACATGTTGTTCATAGCCCCATCCACACTATAGAGGGGGAGAGTTAGTTACCTCAAGGACTTATGGTCTACAAATTCTAAATTATTAATATATGACCCTTTCATAGAAAAAGTATGTCTTGACTTGTAATATTGATAATCAAAATGCTCATACAGATTGCAAACATTTAAAATAACCGCTAAGGAATTTGCATAATGCCACGTAGAGAGCTGTATTATCTGATAATATCAACATAAACTCTCTCATGTCTTTTGCAATAATTTTACAGTTCTTTTGATTACCAGAACTACACCTATCTACAGTCTATGGTGTATTTTTTTGAGTCATTAAGAAGTCACAGTTATCAATCAAATCTAACTTAAGTATTTTCACATGTTTCCAGTTAAGCCAAGAAATTATAAATGTCCAGCATGAGGGGTGGAAAAAGTAACTGCGTGACTTCCCTACAGTGTGGAAATCTCCTCAGTATGGTTTATAAGTTATTTTCCTTGTGTTTCAGCAAATGATGTTTCTAAGACTCTCAACTGAGTATAGTACATGAATATCAGAACTTAGTTCAATGAACTATGATTACAGTCTTTCTATAATAATGGTTTAAAAATGTAGGAGGAATTTGAGCACTCTCCATTATTATTTCAGTTTTTGACTTCATGGAAAACAGAAAAAAAAATGTTCAGGGCCAGAATTGCATGATCTTGTACAATTGTTCATATAAATTCTAATCAGTACATTTTTCATATGATGTCATACTCTAATACTTAAAATAAGCATTTTTAACAAGACAATCTCAATTTTGTATATAGTAAAACTTTGCAACTGTTAGTTTCTCTACTACTGATTAGGCATATCAATTAAAGAGGTAATTAAAAGAATTGCATGTATAAGCTATTATCTCAAAATAGCCACAAATATGAGAAAGTTATAACAAAAAACACCTTAGTTATTGATTATCAAAAGACCAGCTTAACATCAGCATTTATTTAAATATACAACTGACCATAGCAAATGTAGTCATATTTGGTATCCAGCAAGTACAAATTGGCAGTTGGCTTGAGTACTTGCCATATAACCTCTGCAAGGACTAACTCATGTGCTGCTGCAACTGCTGACCTTCAACACCCCCTGAAGGAATGAGGGCAGAGAGATGAAATGAGGCATACTCTGCTCCAGGAAAACTGCCAGGACAGTTCTCCAGATAGTTAGATACACTCAGGAGCTGATTTTATGAGCCCAATTATTGTATCTCCTCATATCTAGAAAAGTACTAAAATTCTTCATGGTGCAAACTGTTTCTCATGACTGGCAGAAGCTTCACAAGACCAGCAGAAATTCTAAAATAAATATCTGCTTAATTGCATATAATCCCCATTTATCAAAATCACATATATACTATCCTTCCCCTGTACCTCTTTGGAACAGTTTCTCAAGTTTCTCAGAGTTATCTGAGGCACTGTCTCCTGGGGTGCTCATATTGCCCACCTAAAAACTTAACACACAACTCTCAAGTTTTTTAAGTTGCCAGTTTCTTCAGGCTTTTTAGAAGAATTGTTGTCGTATACATGTTAATATTGACATTCCTCCAAAGCAGGGTTGGTATCATAATTTTCCCTAAGCAACTATTCATTATAATGGTTTTTTAAATTGAAGAAGAATATAGTGATGTTGGAATGGTATCATAGACTCAATGGACATGAGTTTGAACAAATTCCAGGAGATAGAACAGGGAAGCCTGGCTGCAGCCTTCTGCAGCCGGGGAGTCCGCAGTGCACAGGGCCGCAAAGAGCTGGACATGACTGAGCGACTGAACACAGCACAGAAAATGCTAAACTTGGTTACGGGAAAAGCTTTCTGATTTCTCAAGAAAATGTAATCACATTTTTCTTTTAGCTGTATTGTTTTTCACATAGTTACAAAGTAGGCCACAGTATGAAAAGGAGAGTATGTGCAAGATTCTAGTAAGACCGCCAGATTATGTTTATAGTCTTTGTGTAGTAAATTAAAAATAAGGTTAAATATGATTTAATATTCATTTAATTTCTAGAAATTAAATGCTTTCTGGTGAAATAGTAAAACATGATTCTCTCTTGTGTGCACCTTCTCTGCCTCTTTCTGACTTTAATTTTCTAAAAATTAGTGTGAAATAATGAAATTAAAAATGTTTCAAAGAAGGAAATAAAATCACTCCCATAGTTACAGACTGGAAAAACCAGCCCTAAAGGAAGAAAAATACATGAGAGAAGGATTGTAAATTGAATGGAAAAAACTGTATACATATGTATAAACATATATTTTTTTTGTGTGTGTGTATATATATATATATATATATATATATATATATGAAGAATTCAAATTTGAATGGCAAAAAGAAAATACACATATGCAAATATCCTTGGTAAACTGTGGCAATAAAAATATGAATGATGAAAAATGAATCTAGGGAGGCTGTGTGGATATTAATAGGTTTTGAAATTCCTGGATTTTTGTTTAATTGTTTTTCATTCATATGTGTCTAATTCATAAAACAGGACTTTTATTTTTTCATTTGCTTGAGAAAAAATACAGTCCTCCTTGCCATTTCCATGAAGGCTCGCTTGACTTGCTGATTCCTTAGGGTATAGATAGCATAGATAGCATGGGAGCTATGGAGGTGTTTAGCACAGCCACCCCCTTGCTCAAAGACACCCTGTCCTTTGCTGATGGATTCACATACATGAAAATGCAGCTGCCATAAGAGATGGAGATGACAATCATGTGGGAAGAACACGTGGAAAAGGCCTTTGTCCTCTGAGTGGTAGAAGGGATCCTCAAAATTGTTCTGATGACATATGTGTAGGACAGAATTATTAATGCTAAAGTGAACAATAGAATAAACACAGCACAGGAAAACCCTACTACCTCTGGAAATTTGGTGTCTGAACAAGAAAGGTATAATAAGGGGGAATAATCACAACTAAAATGGTCTATAACATTGGACTTACAGTAATCAAGCTGTAGGAAGAGCATTACTAATGGGAATATGATTAAGAATGAAGCCAGCCAAGAGGCCAAGACAAACAGTGTGCAGACTCTGTGATTCATGATGGTTCTGCAATGCAGCGGTTTGCAGATGGCAATGTAACGGTAATAGGACATGGTAGCCAGAAGGTAAAACTCACTGACTCCCAAGAGAATGAAAAAGAATAACTGAGCCACACAATCATTAAAAGAGATGGTTTTATCTCTTGTAATAATGGTGGCCAAGAACTTGGGTATACTGACAGTTGTGAACAAAACTTCTAATAAGGAAAAATTTCTGAGGAAGAAATACATGGGGGTTTGGAGGTGGGCATCCAGCAGAGTCAAGGTGATAATGGTCAAGTTCCCAGTGATGCTGAGCATGTTAGGTGATGAGCGGAAAGATAAAGCTCACAACCTGAAGTTGTGGGTCATCTGACAGTCCCAGGAGGATAAACTCTGTTATTTCTGTGTAGTTTCTCATTTTTTTCTTCTTCTTTTGAGCAGCTTTCAGGAGAAAACACAAAGATAAGACACAGAAAAGGGGATTATCCATATATAGCACTGGGATTTATCTCTGGAAGTAAACCTACTATGCCCTGCTAACATAATTCAGGAGATTGTTTAAAAGTTAATGAAATAGATAACTTGTTTTTTTGTTTTTTATTTTTATTTTTTTCCCAATTATTTTTATTAGTTGGAGGCCAATTACTTTACAATATTGTAGTGTTTTTTGCCATACATTGATATGCATGTCAGATTTGTGTTTCACATAGAATGTACTTTATAAAATCCTTAGTTTACAAGCTGGCATTGGGCTAAAAATATTTTAAAAAATCTTATACAAACAACATATCCTTCACAGGAAAAGCAGGGATTATAATCTATGTTTTTCTCAAACCTAGGAAATACAGGAAGAGGAATGCTACCTGTTGACTCTTAAAAAGTGTCTCCACAGGATCCCCTCCTATTGGGGTACTCTGTCTTTTCTTCAACCTCAGTAAAATCATCCTGTCCTAATGTCTGTCACCTAGTTTCTCGTATAATGATTGTTTCCTAGTGTTAATATAGAAGAGCCAAATGTGTCAGGAAAAAGGCCATTCAGTGCATATGTTTCCAAAAGGAAAATCACTGAAGGTAAGTATTTAGCTACATGACAGATTTCTAAGTTTTGAGTCAGACTCGCAGTCATCTTCTCAACCTCCTACTCATCTGAAGCCCCAGATAATGGAATAAAGGAATCCAGGTCATGTATCTGTTCTGGTGGTCTGCTCAGATATTAGTCAAGAGTAGAAAGGAGGCAGAGTGGACATTAAGTATGTTGGATCTGTGTCATGAGCTAAGGAAACCAGAGTGTGTCAGTATCTAAAATAAAACATTATCTTCAGGAGAACATTATTTTTCTTCCAAATCTCTCCTATCTAAATGTTATTAGCATTCTCTCTATATATATATGTGTATATTCTGATTTTTACATTATATTATTATTTTATCTACATTAATATTCCATTAATAGAAGTCCTATTTTGTTAGTCTACTAGTATAATCCATGAAAGAGCAATAAAGTCTTCATTTTGTCATCATAACTAACAGCAGAAATCATTGAACCAGTTTATTTCAATATCTGCCTCATTGACTATGGTAAAGTCTTTGTGTGGGTCACAACAAACTGTGGAAAATTCTTAAAGAGATGAGAATACCAGACCACTTACCTGTCTCCTAAGAAACCTGTATGCAGGTCAAGAGGCAACAGTTAGAACCAGACATGGAACAACTGACTGGTTCCAAATTGGGAAAGGAGTACATCAAGGTTGTATTTTGTCACCCTGGTTATTTCACTTCTATGCAGAGTACATCATGTGAAATGCCAGGCTGGATGATGCACAAACTGGAATCAAGATTGCCCGGAAAAATATCTCAACTTTAGTTTTAGACCAAATATAGCATATTTATTAAACAAAAAATGATTAATGATATTTCTAGGGAAATGTTACTTCCTTGGTATCTTCCTCATCAAACACATAAAATGATAATGCTTTTGTGATGGGAGATAGAGAAGACAATGTTTTCTCTATTTAGAATATCCAGGTTTATTTCTAATCTCTGAAACATATGCTATTATTGAAAATACAACTATACAAATAAAAATAATCATATATGGACAAATAAAAGTTGTTTTCAGTAATATCCAGAGGAGTTTACAGGAGAATTCTAAGATAAGGAAATAAGATCTGCTCTCGAAATCATGCAGTTAATAATGTAGATAAATATGGGTAAAGAAAGAGACTATTATTTTTCCTGGATATTCAGTTTATATGCAAATAATTATGGAGAAATCAATAATAAATGTTTATTTACACAAATGACTCAATGACAAAAATTGTAGGAGTGCATATACTAAACACCTAAATCAAACTTTTACCATGTCAAATTATCTTTCTTCAACTTCAACAATTTAACACAGAAACTTTCCCCAACACACACTGTAAAAAAAATTAATAAAGTTCAACTACAAAACCATTAGAAGTCAGCCTATGAATGCAATAATGTTTAGTTGTATTAGCTATTATGAAAGTGAAATATATTTGAAAAGGAAAAGTTTATCAATAGTAAATCACCTGTGTATTCCATATGCCTTTCCTAAAGCAATATTTAAAAGGTTGGAAATGTGAGGTTAAAGTTTAATGATAAAAATAGAACAAAAGTGAATTAAAACAATATCTAAAAGGAAATTCAGTTTTTAAATTTAAATTTTTTTACATACCAATTCTTTTCATGTTTTTCAGTGCTAAATCAGTCTCCCCAAAATACTTAAAATTTCGAACATATTTTTAAGAAGATATATACACAGATTTATTGAGACAAAATCATCTCTGCTCAGTAGTTAATACTTTTGTCATCATGCTGAACACAGCACACTGATATTCCATTCTCTGAACAGATCTCACTCAACTCCTCAACATACGATTCTTCTCTCAGATCATTTTATGGCAACTTTGTGCATGCTTTGATTAGCACTTTGTTTTCCTTCAGGTTTTTTGATTACTGTATTAAATTTTCCTATTGCTAAATGAACAATCTAGAAGAAATGGACAAATTCTTAGAAAGGTACATAAATAAATACATATTTATATATTGAATACTTTTCTAAGTATCACCCAAAATGCTATAAAATAAATCAACACTTGACCCATGGAGTATTTATGCTTTCTGTGTTCTGCAGGAAGATATCTAAAATTTGTGAATTATTCTCAGGAGGATAGGAAATCTAAGAACACCAATTGCAAAGATCAAACATTTATTATTCAAATGTTCTCGCCAGGCACTAAATATTTTTAACAGTAAAATTATATATTAAAAAAAATCTTTAACTATGTCCCCAAAGATCTCAGTATAGGTATTTCTAATAAGAATTTTTCTTCCACACACTCATGTTTTGAAATCCCAAACACATAGGTAGGATCTGGAAGCAAGAAAAGAAAAGATTGCTTACGTTGATAACAAGAAGTAACAATCTAAGATCATTAGCCTGTCCAGGAAACTTTATACCTCAGTATAAATGCAGTATCATCAATTCTCCAGACACACCTAACATTTCATGTCCCATATGACCTCAGTTTCTTTTTTGAAAATTGTCTTTTCTCCAAGCAGTCTTTGTGATATTTTTTATTTGATCTTCAACTAAAGGCTCATAATAACTAAGCAGTCTCCACTTCTATGGTTTTAAACCCTTTATGTATGTCTATACCTGACCAATCGTGCAACCTGTTGTGGCCATGTGCCTAAATTCTGTCCAAAGGATGTAAATGGAGATATCTGCGCAACTTCCAGGGATCATACAATGAAAATGGAATTTTCACTCCTCTTCCTCTTGATTCTCCTTACTGCTGAAAGGCAGATGTGATGGCAAGCCATTTGGAGCCAAGACTATGATCAATTACATAGAAATGTAGAAATGTAGTAGAAATGATGAATAAACAAGATAGAACACACACAGGTTACTGACAGGACTGTAGACCATACCAACATAAAGACAGAATCAGGTTATGGAAGAGTTTTACCATATCAGCTGAGCGGGTAACAGGCAGGAAGGCTAGGGGCCCCCGAAAGGAGAAAATAGGCTGCAAGTGTCAGACATTTTTTATATCTTTCTTAAGCAGAAGGAGGAAACAAACTACAAATTGCAGAATTTTTTCCCTTCCTCTATAAAAAATTAAAAAGAGGTTTAAAAAATTCTGTGTTGCCATGACGACACCTGGCTCCACCTGAACTTAACTTTCCTCAAACCTTGAGCTAACCAATGGTTTTCCTTATGGAAATGTTTTTCTTAAGCTATGTTAATGAACTAGGTATTTACCCTAGACACCAGGCCACCTGACTCGCCTCTTGAGAAATCTGTATGCAGGTCAGGAAGCAACAGTTAGAATTGGACATGGAACCCTAATCTATGTTAATAAGACTACGTATTTGCTTGGAAACCTGCCTTTCTTCAAGACTCATGTCAATCGTTTAATGGCCCAGGATGACTCACCTTGTGCCAATGTTGTCTCAAAATGCATGTTGTGGGTGAGAGGCCTGGTGCTTCTCTCTGAGTTTTGAGGTATTTCCTTTCTCTAATTAGCAGTCCGCTAGTAGATATATAACTTCCTGCTAAAGACTAGCAGGGGGCACTCTTTCTGCTGGTTTCTGATGTCTATGTCAGAAGCTTTCTCTATATCTTTTATACTTTAATAAAAATTGATTACACAAAAGCTCTGAGCGATCAAGCCTTATCACTGACCCTGGATTTAATTCTTCTCCTCTGGTGGCCAAGAATCCTGGCATCTTTCATGGCTCAGCAATAACCTTTCACAGCCTGACTATTGAAGATAGAAATAATTTTTTGCTTTACATGCTATGCTATTTTTTTCATACTATATAAAATATATATTTTCAAAACCTGTTTACTTGGACTGATATTTCATATTTGTTTAATTTGTTTGCTATGTCCAGGTGTCTTCTCTTAAGATCCTTTATTTTTCTGCTTATAACTAATGGATATGTATGCCTTTAATCCTTACAGGCAAGTTTGGCCTTGGAGTACAAAATGAAGCAGGGCAAAGGCTAACAGAGCTTTGCCAAGGGAATACACCGGTTATATCAAACACCCTCTTCCAACAACACAAAAGACAGCTCTCTACATGAACATGACCAGATGTTTAATACCGAAATCAGATTGATTATATTCTTTGCAGCCAAAGATGGAGAGGCTTTATACAGTCAACAAAAACAAGACCTGGAGCTGACGGTGGCTCAGATCATCAATTATTGCAATATTCAGATTTAAATTGAGTATGGTAGGGAAAACCACTAGGCCATTCAGGTATGACCTAAATCAAATCTCTTATGATTACACAATGGAAGTGATGAGTAGATTCAAGGGATTACACCTGTTAGGGTGCCTGAAGATCTATGGACACAGGTTCATGATATTGTAAAGGAGGCGGTGACCAAAACCATCCTGAGAAAAAGAAATGGAAGAAGGCAAAATAGTTGTCTGAGGAGGCCTTACAAATAGCTGAGTAAAGAAGAGAAGTGAAAGGCAAAGGGAAAGATATACCCAACTGAATGCAGAGTTCCAAAAATAGCAACGGGGTATAAGAAAGCCTTCTTAAGTGAACAATGAAAAGAAATAGAGGAAAACTACAGAATGTTAAAGACTAGAGATCTCTTTAAGAAAATTAGAGATATCAAGGGAACATTTCATGCAAAGATGGGCACAATAAAGGACAAAAAATTGCAAAATCCTAACATAAGCAGAAGATACTAACAAAAAAGCAAGAATATACAGAAGAACTGTACAAAAAAGCTCTTAATGACTCAGATAACCATGATCGTGTGGTCACTCACCTAGAGCCAGACATCCTGTGTGTGGCTCAAGTGGGCCTTAGGAAGCATTACTACAAACAAAACTAGTGGAGGTGATGGAATTCCAGCTGAGTTATTTCAAGTCCTAAAAGATGATGTTGTTAAAGTGCTGCACTCATTATACCAGCAAATTTGGAAAATTCAGCAGTGGTCACAGGACTGGAAAAGGTCATTTTTCACTCCAATCCCAAAGAAAAGCAATGCCAATGTTCAAACTACCTTAAAATTGCATTCATTTACATGCTAGCAAGATTATGCTCAAAATCCTTCAAAAAAGGCTTCAACAGTACCTGAACTGAGAATTCCAGATGTGCAAGCTGGATTTAGAAAAGGCAGAGGAACCAGGGATTAAATTGCCAACATACACTGGATCATAGAAAACACAAGACAATTCCAGAAAAACATCAATTTTTGCTTCATTGACCATGCTAAAGCCTTTGACTATGTGGATCACAACAAACTGTGGAAAATTCTGAGAGATGGAATACCAGACCCCCTGGAATGGAATACCTGCCTCCTGAGAAACCTGTATGCAGTTCAAGAGGAAACATTTAGAACTGGACATGGAACAATGGACTGGCTCAAAATTCAAAAAGGAGTATGCCAAGGCTGTATATTGTCACTCTGCTTTTTTAACTTATATGCAGAGTACATCATATGAAATGCTGCACTGGATGACTCACAAGCTGGAATCAAGATTTCCAGGAGAAATATCAGCAACCTCAGATATGCAGATTATACCACTTTAATGGCAGAAAGCAAAGAGGAACTAAAGAGCCTCTTGATGAAAGTGAAAGAAGTGAGTGAAAAAGCTGGCTTAAAACTCAACATTCAAAAAACTAAAATTATGGCATTGGGTCCCATCACTTCATGGCAAATAGATAGGGAAAAAGTGGAAGCAGTGACAGACTTTAATTTCTTGGGCTCCAAAATCACTGCAGAAGGTGAGTGCAGCCATTAAATTAAAAGACACTTGCTCCTTGGAAGAAAAGCTATGATAAACCTAGACAGAGACATCACTTTGCTAACAAAAATCCATATAGTCAAAGCTATAATTTTTCCAGTAGTCATGTATGGATGTAAGTGCTGAATCATAAAGAAGGCAGAATGCCAAAGAACTGATGCTTTCAAACTATGTTGCTGGAGAAGATTCTTGAGAGTCCCTTGGTCAGCAAGGAGATCAAACCTGTCAACCCTAAAGGAAATCAACCCTGAATATTCATTGGAAGGACTGATGCTGAAGTTGAAGCTCCAATACTTTGGGCACCTGATGTGAAGAGCTGACTGACTAGCAAAAAGCCTGATGCTGGGAAAGATTGAAGGCAGGAGGAGAAGGGGATGACAGAGGATGAGATGATTAGATGTTATCACCAACTCAATGGGCACGAGTTTCAGCAAACTCCAGGAGATAATGAAGAACAGGGAAGCTTGGCATGCTGCAGTCCAAAGAGTCGGGCACGACTGAGCAACTGAACAATAGCCAGCTCTGACAGTTTTCTTTTTTCATATTTTCTAGTTCCTTGTCAAAATTATCATTCTGTTCATCTATTATTTTCCCTAGTTAACATTTTTATTACTAATATTTTGAACTGTTTATCTGTTAAATTATTTATTTTCATTTCACTAGATGTTTGTTTAAATTTCTTTTGTTTGATTTGAAACAAATTACTCCATCTTCTTGTTGCTTAAATTTCTGTCTTTATGAAATTCGGTGAGACAGTCACATCTATCCCTGTCTTGAAGGCTGTCATATGTGGGTGCATCACTATACAGTCTGTGTATGACTTTGGTCAGAGATCTGGATCAGAAATGAGCACAAATCTTATCTTCCCCTGGAGTGTGCTGGCGGCTATCAACTTCGTGGGATGGCAGTTGGAGATGAAGGGGCTAGAGTCAGAGCCAGATGTAAGCTGGGGTTTTTCTATGGTCAGAGGCCAACACAGCCCCACCAGGGATATGGACTGTCTCTTGGTGCTGAAGGAGCACCACTGAGGGTCAGGTTATATCTGATTTCCTGTTCCCTTTAAGTGTGTGCTCTCCCTGCCTCTCATCATCAACGCCTTTGTCCAGAAGGGGCTAGAGCTGGAGTAAGAGGGGCCAGAGGGGCCCTGTTGCAGGCTAGGGTGTGTTCTGGGGTGGCTCTGGCACACCAGTATTCAAGACTGGACTTGATATGCTACCTCTATGAGTACCACCAGCAAAGGCCACCCCTACCTTGTTCAGATGTAGTGCCAGATCTAATTGACTTTATCCCTTAGTGTTGCCTGTCCTCAGCAATGACAGCCCTTGCCCTAGTTGGGAGCTGCACCATGGAGCAAGAGGGGCTGAAGTGAACACTTGACATCGGCCAGGGCACACCTGTGGCCAGCATGGGAAAATGACCAGAGTCCCAGGCAGGCTCCATCTGCTTCTTCCACCTTGTTTCAGGAGCAAGCAAGCATATGTGCTCTTCACAGAGTCTAAGTTTCCCAAAGCCCTGCTGCCAGCTCCATGAGTTTTCAAGTCAGCCAAGGAAACTTGTTTTCCCAGTGTTAGACTCTAGGACTGTGGTGGATATGTGGTTCAAACTGCTCACTCCCCAGAGAGGATTTCTGAGTCCATGTAACCTCTCCCCTCTTCAGTGTCCCCTCCTAGGGGTGCAGCTCCCTACCTGATTGCTTCTTTCTCCTTCCTACCTGACTCTGAGGGAATCTTTCTTTACAGCTTTGGTTCTATAGCAATCTTTCTGGCAGTCTCCAATTTGTTTTCAGTGAGAATTGTTCCATAGGTAGATGTGTTTTCAATGTATTCATTGGTGGAGGTGAGCTCAGCATCTTCCTGCTCTGACATTTTCATCTCCCTAAGTAATTTGTTTTAAAAATAGAGTTCATATCTTTTAATCCCCTTCACCTATTTTAACCCTCCACCAACTCCTCTTCCCTTTGGTAACCCCTAGTTCCTTCTCTGTATCTGTCAGTCTCTTTCTGCTCTGTTAAATTTGTTTGTTTTATTTTTGATTCCACATATAAGTGAAACATTTGGTATTTGTCTTTCTCTGTCTGACTTACTTCCTTAAGTATAATACCCTTCAGCTTCATCATGTTTCCACAAATGACAAAATTTCATTTATTTTCATGGTTGAGTTTGCCTATATACAGGCACCCCTTCTTCCTTATCCATTCATCTCTTGATAGAGTTTAGGTTATTTCCATATCTTGGCTACTACAAATAATGCTACTATGAACATTGGGGTGCATTTTTTTTTAAATTAGTGTTTTTTCTTTTTTTAGATAAATATCCAGGAGTGGAATGGCTGGATTGTATGGTAGTTCTATTTTTAATTTTTGAGTAATCTCCATGATGTTCTCCACAATGGCTGTGTCAATTTAAATTCACATCAACTGTGCACAAGGGCTGCATTTTCCCCACATTCTCACCAACACTTATTATTTACTGTCTTTTGGATGATAACCATGCTGATAGGTTTGACATGGTATCTCATTGTGGTTTTGATTGGCTTTTTCCTTATTATCAGGGATGTTGAGCACCTTTTCATGGGCCTGTTGGCCATCTGTATGTCTTCTTTGGGGAAAAAAAATGTCTATTCAGGTCCTCTGCCCAATTTTAAATGAGTTGTTTGCTAGGGAATGGCAACCCAGTCCAGTATTCTTACCTGGAGAATCTCATAGACAGAGGAGGCTGGGGGGCTACAGTCCATGGTGTCACAAAGAGCTGGACATGACTGAAGTGACTTAGCCATCATGCACTATTTCTGGGCTTTCTATTCTGTTCCATTGATCTCTGTGTCTTTTTATTTTTTTCTTTGCAAGACCATACTGATTTGATGACTGTAACTTTATAGTATGGTCTGAAGTAATGGAGTGTGATATCTCCAGCACTGTTCTTTTTTCTGAAAAGTTCATTGACTATTTGGGATCTATTGTGATTCCATAAAATTTTAGGATTATTTGTTCTAGTTTTGTGAAAAATGTCATAGGGATCTTAAGAGGGATATCATTAAATCTATAGATAACTTTGGATAGTGTGGATATATTAACAACATAATTAATTCTTTTAATCCATAAACACAGGATATCTTTCCATATATTTGCATCATACTCAATGCCTTTCATCAATGTTTTATACTTTCAGAATAGAAATATTCCCTGGTTAAATTTCTTCTTGAGCAATTTATTCTTTTTGATGCAATTATTAATAGGATTGTTTTCTTGATTTTTCTTTCTAGTAGCTTCACTGAGCTATCCTTTGCTCTTATGCATAATGATAATAATTTTTATATCACACTATTATTTCCAGAATTATATGATTTACATAAAACACCTACCAGTTTCTGTCATTTACTGAGTAGTCAATAAACTGAGTTCTTATCTCTAATACCATATTTATTGTTCAGCCTACTTCAGTAGAGCTGAAAAGGTGAAAGCATTTAAGGATAAAGTATTTTAGCATTTCACATGGAAGCCTTCTTAAGAAGTAAGTTGTACTTCTATTTAAAAGTTGTGTTAGAGATCCAATTTAATAAAAAACAAACAAAATAGTGGTAGAAAATTCTCTGAGGATTCATGATTCAGAGGTGATGGTGCTGGCATGAATAGAAATAATCAAACGGACATTTCATGGACAAACTGAAATAATGAAGATGACAGATGATGTAACTCCAATCTACCTTGGTACCTAAAGAAATAGGAATTGGAACATTTTAATTTAAAATTGCTGGATGCTTATCAAGAGTTTCAGTACATGCTCTATGTTAAATACAGAGTAGATGATAGATCTTTAAAATATATATAATATTTCAGAATAGCTCAATGATAAAGTAGTGGTTTAACTTGAAGAATATGTTTTTAAAGGACATTCCTCCCAACTAGCACATAACAGAATCAAAATTAGTTGGGAATTTAGAGAGCCTTAAGTCTTATACCAGGGAAGTCCCCTTATTTTAATTAGATTGCCTCAAAATGTATATATACATGTTTTTCAACTTTTGTGTTCTTAAGATTTCTAAAAGTTTAATAATGGTTCAGGGTCATTAGCTCTACTTTCACAAAATGGATAAAAATGATACTTAAATTATTACCAAAAATGTAATAATTTGTTTGAATATACATTTTCCCTAAAATTATGTTTAAGACCCAAATAGCCTTTAAAATATAGTTCATTTTATGATTTTTAAATAAGCATATAAAATTGTCTGGTAAATTACATATTGTATGTAGTTTTCTTCCTGCCTATCATTTATTTTGCTCGTAAGATAGTATTCAAATATATGTTCTTATAAAGAACTAATTTCTAAAGAATGTATTAAAACAATAATTATATTTTAATAAACATTAAATATATATGAATATTAACATTATATTAATTTATGTTATAATTTTCTATTATTTTAAATAGAATGTGCATTAATAAATTAGTAGTATAAAAATATAAATGAATATTAGATTTAAGTAGGTATTAAGTGATAACAACTAAAAGATAGTAATAACATGGCATCACAAGCTGCTTTAAATATAGTTCAAATGTAAGGATACTTTTAGGCTTGACTAACTAGAACTGAGAGATAAAGAAACAAATTAAAAATGTGTCTCAATTTCTTTCACATGTACAAAGAAGGTGAGATTCAAAATAAATCTCTATAGAAGAATATAAATAAAATTAAAATTCTAGCACAAAATTTGTATAAAAATAGCTTTAAATAAAGATTAATATTGTAGAAATGAGAGGAAAAGTGGAGGAAATATGTATTAGAACTACATTGGATATGCTGTTGTTGATTGATGCCCTTTTGCTTATCTTCTTTATGTATAGTGCAAATCATATTCATTTCTTTGAGAAAGAAATGACTCTGTGTATCATATTCATGAAGGCTTTCTTCACTTGTTGGTTCCTTAAGGTATAAATGAAAGGATTCAAAAGGGGTGCAACAGAGGTATTGAGCACTGAAATTCCTTTGGAAAAAGATATTCTTTGTTTGACTGAAGGTTTAACATACATAAAGATGCAGCTGCCATAAGAAAGGGATATCACAATCATGTGAGAAGAACACGTTGAAAAAGCCTTTCTCCTGTGACTAGCTGAGGGAATTCTTAGAATGGTCAAGGCAATACAGGTATATGATATGATCACCATTACCAATGTGATCACCAATGTCACCACAGCTGAGATGAATCCCATCATCTCGATTAACTTTGTATCTGAGCAGGAGATTTGTAGGAGGGGAGTGGTGTCGCAATAGAAATGATCAACAAAGTTAGAGGCACAGAAGTCAAGGTTTAGGCCATAGAGGAGTGGTGGAAAGATGACAAAAAATCCAGCAAACCAACAACTGAGGAAAAGCTGCATGCAGATTTTACCGTTCATGATGGTTGTGTAATGCAGGGGCTTACAGATGGCAACATAGCGGTCGTAGGACATTGCTGCCAGTAAGTAAAATTCAGACGCTCCAAGAAGAAAGGCAAAAAATACTTGAGTCACACAACTGTTATAGGAAATGGTTTTGTCTCCTGTTGCCATCATAACTAGAAATTTAGGGATGCATGTAGTAGTATATGAAATTTCTAAAAAGGAAAAATTTCGAAGGAAAAAGTACATGGGGGTCTTCAGGTGAGTATCTACCAGGGTGAGTGTGATGATAATCAGATTGCCAGTGATGCTTAGCAAGTAGGTGAGTAGTACGAAGATAAATAAAACAATTTTCATTTGTGGGTCACTTGTTAAACCTGCTAGAATAAACACTACCACCCTTGTATGATTTCCCATTCCAGTTTTCTGACAATTGCTCTGTCTGAATAGAAGAAAAAGAAAAAAAAAATGTACAAAATGGAGACATAACAGGGATAATCATTATTTAAGGTAAAGTTGGCAAAGCAATTTTTATGTACAGCAAAGCAATGCTCATTCATGTTTTAAAAAGTGTTTTTTTCAGAGATAGTAATAGATACATGTGCAAAATATCTGGATAGATTAATTGAAAGTTCAGCTTGCAGTTCTTTTAGAGAATAATCTATATAACAGCACTAATTGTTGATAGTTTTTATGTAAGTCAATCAGGGATATAGAGAACTTTAAGGAATGCTTTTTCTCTCTTTACATCATGCAAGAGTTTGGATATATGCCATTTCCTGTTCAGTTAAATTCTCAGAGGAGAACCAAAATTATATCTGTCATTGAAGCCTGTGTTTCACACACACACACACACACACACACACACACACACACACACACACAATTCATCCTCAATAAACAGAGCTAGTACATCTTTTCCATTTTACTCAATTAACCAAACTCAAATGCCTGATTTTAGACTCATTTATGTAGCTAACCTTATCCGATTTCATACAAATTAATATGGGGCATTGGAAATAGTCTTACTTCTGTTCTTAGGTTTCCCTGGTGGTCCAGTGGTTGAGAGTTCGCCTTGCAATGAAGCGGACACCAGCTCGACTCCTGGTTCAAGAGAATCTCGTATGCTGCACAGCAAGTAGGCCCCTGCATGACAATTGCCGACCCTGCACTCTCGCGCCTGTGCTCTGCAAAGAGAGAAGCCACTCCAGTGAAAAGCCCGAACCCTACAACTGTGCAGAGTAGACCACACTCCCAGGAACTGGAGAAAGCCCGCACAGCAACGAAGACCCAGAGTGGCCAAAAATGTGTATGTGTCAGTCGCTCAGTTGTGTCCGACTCTTTGCGACCCCATGGACTGGCTGCCAGGTTCCTCTGACCATGGAATTCTCCAGGCAAGAATACTGGAGTGGGTTGTCATTTCTTTCTCCAGGGGTCTTCCCAACCCAGCGATCCAACCCAGGTCTCCCGCATTACTCTCTAAGTCACCCGGGAAGCTCAGCCAAAAATAACTAGCTAAATAAATAGAATTTTTAAAAAGTCTTATTTTTTGTTCTTTATAATATTTCCATCTCCTTAGTCTCTTACGTAACCTATCCTTCCCATTTTGTATGCTAAAACAAAATCTGCAAGTACAGTCCGTAAAGTCAATATGTGTATTGAGAAACTGCGGCTTCCCTCTGCCAGTTAAGATTCTGAGAATGGAAATGGTAGAATAAAGTGAAAAATAAGGATAAGGGATATAGAAGCAAAGAGAGAAATATAAATATGACATCATGAGATTGTATGAAGTGGAGGAAGTTAAAAGAAGAGAAATATAAACATAATGGTAAAGCTCTATGTAAATCAAGAGAGGTAAGAAAGATTTTTCAGGGATCAGTTAGTGAGTTTGAAGGAAAAATTAAAGTAAGGTTAAAATATGTATATATTAAAGGAGGAAAATTTTATGAATGAAATTTCTCTCCATCTGCTATTCTCCATCTGCTATAAGTATTCCTTATACTTACCTTTTTGTTCTCTATCTAAAATACAGACTGAAAACATGAACAATTTTGAGAGAAGTGTAGTCTAAAAAAAGATGATTATGTGGTAAATTTCAATACATAATGAATCACATAATAGGGTGACACAAATATTAAGAGACACATATGTCCCTATTGTAAGGATATTATGTGTCTGGGTAATGTGCAATTAAAGAAATATTGTCTATTTACAACTATTCCCCTCACTGGCATATATTGAATGAGACAGATTATTCAGGCTTGCACAGCCAGTATAAGTGGACATGAAGATTAATAGAAAATGTGTTCTCTCTAAAGTTGTCCTCTTGGTAGTAAAACATTAGTAGTAAAACAAGCAGAATATAGTATGTTTGCTCAAATTCATATATCAAAACCATACATATTAATATATAGAAATTTATGACTGAAAAGAGATGACATTTTTCTTGGACTTTCTTTGAACATTCAGAAAATTGTGCAGCAATCTGTTATAATTTTTTTTCTCATTTACACAATTTACCATAATGGCAATAATTGTAGAATGCATATATCTAAATAATCTTATAAGAATTTTATCATGTTACATCATTCCTTTGTCCAGCTTCACCAATCATATCACACCAACGATTCCCCAACAGAGACTATAAAAAATTTACATTACCAACCATTAGAAAGAAGGCCTATGAACACAGTTAGGGTTAGCTGTGTTAGATATTGTGAATACCAGCTAAATTACAAAAAAAAGAAAAGAATTTCAAGACTAAATTTTTGTTATGTTGCATTACACTTCTTTCACTGTTTTCCCCTAAATCAAAATTTAAAAGGTTAACAAAAATAAGGTAAAAGAGAACTAATGTGTATATATATATACACACACATATGTGTATAAAAGAAAATATTATCTTTACATTTTAAGACATACCGATTCTTTTCATATGTTGAGTCCTAAATCATTCTGCTAAAAACATTTAAAAATCCAACATTTTCTTTACAGAAGACATATGTCCATATTCATTCATGTGAAATATCTTTACCTCAATATTTAGTTTTTGTCATCATGCTGAATAGTGTACTGATATTTCATTCCTCTCCAAATGGATTTCACTCTACTTCATAATCTATGATTATAGTTTGTTACATATACTGTAAAGTTTGATAGAACTCTTAACACAGTTTTTAGGTTACTACTTTAAAGTCCCCATTATATACTGAATACTTTTCTATGTACTACCCAGAGTGCCATACAAATTAATAAACTCTTGACCACATGTAGAGTTTATGCTTCTGTGCCCTGAATGAAAATATCTAAAGATGATGGAGAATTCTCAGGAGGATGAGATTCATGAACACCATTTCCCAAAGGACAGCAAAATTGTATATTATAAAGTGTTCTCTCTAGGCACTAAATAATTTAATATATGTATAGATATAACTACTTTTAAAGTATTTCCAAAGAATTAAGTATAATTTCCCTAATATATGATTGCCCTTCCACACATTCATGATTAGAAATCCCAGATATATAGATAAATATTTGGAAGGAGAAAGAGAAAATACTATTTTATTTCAATTAGTAATAAAGAGTAAGAATATTAGATGGAGAACATGGCTTGTTATAGAAAACATTGTATCTTAGGCTAAATGCATAATTATTAACAATTCAGTCCAGTTCAGTCGCTCAGTCGTGTCTGACTCCTTGTAACCTCATGAATCGCAGAACACCTCCCTGTCCATCACCAACTGCCGGAGTTTACTCAAAATCATGTCCATCAGGTCGGTGATGCCATCCAGCCATCTCATCCTCTGTCGTCCCCTTCTCCTCCTACCCCAATCCCTCCCAGCATCAGGGTCTTTTCCAATGAGTCAACTCATCGCATGAGGTGGCCAAAGTATTGGACTTTCAGCTTCAGCATCAGTCCTTCCAGTGA
Source organism: Dama dama (assembly GCF_033118175.1). NCBI lineage: Eukaryota > Metazoa > Chordata > Mammalia > Artiodactyla > Cervidae > Dama > Dama dama. The sequence goes on from NC_083683.1 coordinate 72,361,622, forward strand.
ACACCCAGGACTGATCCCCTTTAGGATGGACTGGTTGGATCTCCTTGCAGTCCAAGGGACTCTCAAGAGTCTTCTCCAACACCACAGTTCAAAAGCATCAATTCTTTGACACTCAGCTTTCTTCACAGTCCAACTCTCACATCCATACATGACCCCTGGAAAAACCATAGCCTTGACTAGACAGACCTTTGTTGGCAAAGTAATGTCTCTGCTTTTTAATATGCTATCCAGGTTGGTTATAACTTTCCTTCCAAGGAGTAAGTGTCTTTTAATTTCATGGCTGCAGTCACCATCTGCAGTGATTTTGGAGCCCCCAAAAATAAAGTCTGACACTGTTTCCACTGTTTTCCCATCTATTGGCCATGAAGTGATGGGACCAGATGCCATGATCTTAGTTTTCTGAATGTTGAGGTTTAAACCAACTTTTTCACTCTCCTCTTTCAGTTTCATCAAGAGGCTTTTTAGTTCCTCTTCATTTTCTGCCATAAGGGCGGTGTCAACTGCACACCTGAGGTTATTGATATTTCTCCCAGCAGTCTTGATTCCAGCTTGTGCTTCTTCCAGCCCAGTGTTTCTCATGATGTACTCTGCATATAAGTTAAATAAGCAGGGTGACAATACAGCTTTGATGTGCTCCTTTCCCTATTTGGAAACAATCTGTTGTTCCATGTCCAGTTCTAACTGTTGCTTCCTGACCTGCATACAGATTTCTCAAGAGGCAGGTCAGGTGGTCTGGTATTCCCATCTCTTGAGGAATATTCCAGAGTTTGTTGTGATCCACACAGTCAAAGGCTTTGGCATAGTCAATAAAGCAGAAGTAGATGCTTTTCTGGAACTCTCCTGATTTTTCAATGGTCCAGTGGATGTTGGCAATTTGATCTCTGGGTCCTCTGCCTTTTCTAAATCTGGCTTGAACATCTGGAAGTTCACAGTTCACGCACTGTTGAAGCCTGGCTTGGAGAATTTTGAGCATTACTTTACTAGCGTGTGAGATGAGTGCAATTGTGCGGTAGTTCAAGCATTCTTTGGGATTGCCTTTCTTAGGGATTGGAATGAAAACTGACCTTTTCCAGTCCTGTGGCCACTGCTGAGTTTTCCAAATTTGCTGGCATATTGCGTGCAGCACTTTCACAGCACCATCTTTCAGGATTTGAAATAGCTCAACTGGAATTCCATCACATCCACTAGCTTTGTTCGTAGTGATGCTTTCTAAGGCCCACTTGACTTCACATTTCAGGATGTCTGGCTCTAGGTGAGTGATCACACCATCGTGATTATCTGGGTCGTGAAGATCTTTTTTGTACAGTTCTTCTGTGTATTCTTGCCACCTCTTCTTAATATCTTCTGCTTCTGTTAGGTCCATACCATTTCTATCCTTTATTAAACCCATCTTTGCATGAAATGTTCCCTTGCTATCTATAATTTTCTTGAAGAGATCTCTAGTCTTTCCCATTCTGTTGTTTTCCTCTATTTCTTTGAATTGATCACTGAGGAAGGCTTTCTTATCTGTCCTTGCTATTCTTTGGAACTCTGCATTCAGATGGGAATATCTTTCCTTTTCTCCATTGTTTTTTGCTTTTCTTCTTTTCACAGCTAAAAGAAGAGGTGGAGAGGTCTGACAGAATGTGGTCCACTGGAGAAGGGAATGGCAAACTGCTTCAGCATTCCTGCCTTGAGAAACCCATGAACAGTATGAAAAGGCAAAATGATAGGATACTGAAAGAGGAACTTGCCAGGTCAGTAGGTGCCTAGTATGGTACTGGAGATCAGTGGAGAAATAACTCCAGAAAGAATGAAGGGCTGGAGCCAAAGCAAAAACAATACCCAGGTGTGGATGTGTCTGGTGATAGAAGCAAGGTCCGATGCTGTAAAGAGCAATATTGCATAGGAACCTGGAATGTTAGGTCCATGAATCAAGGCAAATTGGAAGTGGTCAAACAGGAGATGGCAAGAGTGAATGTCAACATTCTAGGAATCAGTGAACTAAGATGGACTGGAATGGGTGAGTTTAACTCAGATGACCATTCTACTGTGTGCAGGAATCCCTAGAAGAAATGGAGTAGCCATCATGGTCAACAAGAGTCCGAAATGCAGTACTTGGATGCAATCTCAAAAATGACAGAATGATTTCTGTTCATTTCCAAGGCAAACCATTCAATACCATGGTAATCCAAGCCTATGCCCCAAACAGTAATGGTGAAGAAGCTGAAGTTGAACGGTTCTATGAAGACCTACAAGACCTTTTAGAACTAACACCCAAAAAGGATGTTCTTTGCATTACAGGAGACTAGTGTCAAGAGACACCTGGAGTAACAGGCAAACTTGGCCTTAGAGTACAGAATGAAGCAGGGCAAAAGCTAATAGAGTTTTGCCAAGAGAATGCACTGGTCATAGCAAACACCTCTTCCAACAACACAAGAGAAGACTCTACACATGGACATCACCAGATGGTCAACACCGAAATCAGATTGATTATATTCTTTGCTGTCAAAGATGGAGAAGCTCTACACAATCAGCAAAAACAAGACCAGCAGCTGACTGTGGCTCAGATCATGAACTCCTTATTGCCCAATTCAGACTTAAATTGAAGAAAGTGGGGAAAACCACTAGACCATTCAGGTATGGCCTAAATCAAATTCCTTATGATTATACAGTGGAAGTGAGAAATAGATTGAAGGGACTAGATCTGATAGACAGAGTGCCTGATGGACTATGGACGGAGGTTCATAACATTGTACAGGAGACAGGGATTAAGACCATCCCCATGGAAAAGAAATGCAAAAAAGCAAAATGGCTGTCTGAGGAGGCCTTACAAATAGCTGTTAGACTAGGATTTTTAAGAAAGTCACAATGAACATTGTAAGTCATGTAAGATAATAATTTTAATGTAGAATACAAACATAGAAGAGATGTAAACACACTCCACATTTCTTGATTTATTTTAAACTCAGGAATGTCACTAATGTTGTTCACTTCATTGAGAAAACCTCAATCTTTTTGATCATGAGCTTAAAAGCATATTTCACTTGTCTGTTTCTCAGTGTATAAATAAAAGGATTCATCATGGGGGCAACAGAAGTACTCAGCGAGGTATCCCTTTATTTAAAGACACTCTTTGCTTGGCAGAGGGTTTCACATACATGAAGATGCAGCTTCCATAAGAAATGGACACAACCACCATGTGAGAAGAACATGTAGAAAAGGCTTTCCTCCTCTTTTGAGAAGGCATCTTCAGAATAGTCCCAATGATGTCTATGTAGGAGAGAATCACTAACACCAGAGTAACCAGGAGAGTTAAAATGGCTGAGAGAAGCGTCATATTTCTACTTTATCTGTGTCTGTGCAAGAGAGTTGTAATATAGGAGATACATCACAGAAGAAATGATCTACAGTGTTGGCTGCACAGAAATCAAGCTGGAGACCCACGAGGAGTGGTGGAAAAATTATTATGAAACAAGCCAACCATGATTCAAAGACCAGTAAATTTCACACTCTGCCACTCATGATGGTCATGTAATGCAGGGGTTTGCAGATGGCCACGTAGTGGTCATAGGACATGGCAGCCAGAAGAAAAAATTTGGTTGCACCTAAGAGAATAGTAAAAACAGCTGTGCTGTAAAATTGTTGTAAGAAATGGTCTTATCACCTGTTGCCATACCGACAAGAAATTTGGGGATGCAGACGGTTGTGAATGAGATTTCTAAAAATGAGAAATTTCGAAGAAAGAAATACATGGGTGTCTTGAGGTGTGAATCTAGCAGGGTAAGGGTGATGATGATTACATTTCCAGTGATGCTCAACAAGTAAGCGAAAAAAAAGGAGAAAAGAATAAACACATGTAATTGTGGATCATTGCTTAGTCCAAAGAGAATAAAGGTTGTTACTGTTGTGTGGTTTCTCATTGCTGACTTCTATTTAAAAAAAAAGAAGGAAAGAAGAATCAAAAAGGAATAATAGCCTATAAAAATTTGCTCATATAATTTTTATTCAAAATTTCACTGAGTGCAATCCATGAGGTTTTTTTTTTTTGTTTCCTCAAGTGTCATAAATTCATGTGTTCCCAAATGAAAACACAGTACAATGATAGTCATATAAAAATAGAAACAAAGAGAAAAAATAGTATTTAACTTGTATTGTTTGTATTTTCAAAGTTTCCAATCTATTTAGTATACATTAAATTATTTACATAACTTTCTTCTTATTTCTTTATTAAAAGAATGATTTATGTTTATACTGATGAAAATACAAAGTAATGAAACTATCTTCTTGGGTCACAGATTCTAAAGCTGCACAGAGCCTCCAAAGATCTTCAGAAAGCTATTTTCTTAAGAAAGGTTAAGTGTCATTATCTTCATTTTACAGAATGATGATTAATTCTACTCTGCCAAATATCTCTTTTTGTGTTTATTACAGTTTAAGTAAACTTCATAATTCTGGAAGTCAGATTTCCCCTGAGGTAGCTGCCTTTAAAAATGAACAAAACTTGACCTAAATATCCCTACCCTATATAGAGTGGGAATTACTTTTAGCAAACTTCTATAAACTTCAATATTTAAATCCTCATGACCACTTTTAGTTCTGCTTTTCCCACTTTTCCTGAAGATTTGAATTTACTTTCATCTTACTCACTCTGGTTGTGCTCTTTTTTCCGATATTCAGTAGTATATCGTCCTGCATGGAGTGTTACATAGCACACTTTACTAAATATCTGCAGGAATGAGCAGGGTTCTAGAGTAAGGTATTAAAACAGTAAAAGGTGATCTACACACGCCTGGTGCATCGCCGCTCCGTGTGTCTCCCCCTGTCACCATGGCAGCCACTTCTTACTTATTCACCTCTAACCTCATTTCTCTCTGGTTCAATACATGACAATTTGAAACTCTGTTAACCATCTTGTTTTCTTATTTTTTCATCTTCTTCAAGGTTTTATGTCTAGGTCAGGAAGATCTTCTGGAGAAGGAAATGGCAACCCACTCCAATATCCTTCCTGGAGAATCCCATTACAGAGGAGCCTGGCAGGCTACAGTCCATGGAGTCACAAAGAACTGACACAGCTAAGCAACTAGGCACACACATTACCCTAACCTTAAATTACAACATTCTAAACAAGTATTCTGAACTACTTGGCAACATTATTTTCTTCCTAATTCCTCAAATAAATTCTTGCTGGATAAAAGTAAAATAGTCGTCGTTTTTAAGCACTATTACAGTGATAGGGAGACTTCCCTGGTAGCTCATCTGGTAAAAGAATCTGCCTGCAATGCAGGAGACCTGGGTTCAATCTCTGGTTTGGGAAGATCCCCTGGAGGAGGGCATGGCAACCCACTCACTCCAGTATTCTTGCCTGGAGAATCCCCATGGACAGAGGAGCCTGGTGGGCTATAGACCATGGGGTTGCAAAGAGTCGGTCACAACTGACTACTAAGCACATAGTCCCAAGGGCTTCTGTAGCTGCTTTGACAATTTACAGGTACAAAATAAGAGATTCTTTTGTAATATTAAAATTAGACAGTTCTTGAAAGGCTCAAATTCTATTAAATTCAATATTACTGCTTGATAAATAAAAAAACAATTTCCCATGTTCAGTCCAGTGTCATATTCCACGTTATTCACACTGACTGTATGTACTAGAGGAATATGCATTCATGATTATCTGAGGTAAACAAAACATTCATTTAATAAAGAGCATTTCTGAGATTGTTTGATGCTGAGAAGGATGTCTATTGAAAGCCAGATTCTAGGAAATGAAAGGTTCAAAGATTTCTTATTACAATAGAACAATTGATTCCTTCAGTGTAAGTTTTAAAGCAGTCAATTTAATGTTTACTTTGTGAAAGAAAAATATTTCTAACTGCATGCCATCGTATTTCAACTGATAAACAGGGATCGAATATTTCTTCCAGTTTCATGCAATAAAGTTATTATAATTAAAACAAAAACAGACTTTTCCCCCAAACCTTAATATCTTTAGTAGCAATTTCATTCTTGACTTTCTTCTTTTGACATGAGTTTCAGGATAGAGGCAATTTCTAATGTTACCTATCCATCATGTTTTTATATTTTGCTTTAACCCATACTTTTTATTCTGCATTTTTATGCAAACAACATTAGCTTCAGTAATACACACTCAAATGTGTAAATTCAAGGATTTTGTCACATTAAGAAACTCATTAGTTTCATTTCTTCTCATTTTTTTTAAGATAGGAAATATTCTCCAATTTATGATTTATGTAACTTGGAGCATATTTTTCAAGATTAGAACAAAACAAATAGTTCTTTTTCTTTTTTTAAGGTCGTTTAGAAAAAAATGAATAAAAGGAGATTTCAGGCTCCTTTTTATTTTGAAATGGTTCAGTCTTACATGGAAAGCCCAGTTGCTTATTTTGTAGTTTTAAGATTATAGGTGTCATCCTTTTTTAAGCAGTATGTCATGTGTCTCAAGAGGATTAACTGATTTAATTTTAAAGGAAATTTCTCCCTGGAGAATACTGCACAAGATGTTAAGACTATATGAAAAATGATTGAATGGAGAAATTATAATTCATAAGCTCCGTATAGAACATGATAAAAACTTTTTTTTTTTTTTTGAGGCAGCTCTAAGCTGTAAGAGGGCTTCCCTGGTGGCTCAGATGGTAAAGAATCTACCTGCAATGTGGAAGACAAGGGTTCAGTCCCTGGGTTGGGAAGATCTCCTGGAGAAGGGAATGGCAACCCACTCCAGTATTCTTGCCCGGAGAATCCCATGGACAGAGGAGCCTGATGGGCTACAGCCCACGGGGTTGCAAACAGTTGGACATGACTGAGAGACTACACTTTCACTTTTCACTTTCATAAGCTGCAAGCCACAGGAATTAAAAAAAAAAAATTACTAAGTTACCCTACCTGTCCATGACAAATATACATTAAAAAAAAAAGAAAAGTGAAAGGCACCTATCTATTTTCAGTCCAGCAGGAAACATTCTGTATTTAGAAGACAGTGTCTGCTACAACTGCCACTATTCTAATCCAATAAATAATTATCTTCCATCCAGTCTTAATAATAACCTGTAGGAGACTTCTAAATAATCTTTGCTTCCTTCCCTCATCCAATCCATTTTCTACAGAAAAGATAAAAATATGTTCTCTAAAATTTAATTCATATTATCCCATATCTTTGCTAAAATCATGTCCTGAAACCTAATTGAATGGCAAGGTACCAGGGGCCAGCAAAGAATCCTTGGTATAACTTCCTGTCCTCACTTCCTGTCCTATCTTCATGCTTTTCCACTCTTTTCTTATTATATTTCATTCTCGAACTCTTTGTCACCTCTCTCCCTATCTCCGCTCTCACTCCATCACCAAACTCCAGACCTCAGATTATTTTGGGTTGGCCAAAAAGTTCATTCAGGCTTTAAAAATCTGAATGAACTTTTTGGCCAACCCAGTATATCTCCATAAAAAAGTCAATTTGCGAGGTAACCATTTGTGAGGAGACGTTTCCCTTCTGATGGATTTTATGTAAAGACTTTTATTATTTATAATTCTGTCAATATTTATTTCTGCATATCATTTCTTCACTTTTAAAATCTGGTTCTCCTACAAAATTCCAGTTGCATCATAGCAGAATCTTGTCTATTATATTTTTCATCCATATAATTTTAGGATCTGGAATAACCCTGGTACTAAGTAGTAACTGAATAAATATATGTGATGAGTTAAAAATTGAATTATTTTGATAGGAGAGCTGATGAAGTTTATTCTAAAATTTTGACGAAGATAGAACAGAACAAGAAATAATATGACCAAGCATAGCAACAGGAAATCTAGGCAGTAAGAATGGGGGGAATTTAGAGGAGATGGCACAGGGAATTCTACTCAATACTCTGTAATGACCCATGCTTCCAAAAAAAAAAAAAAAGTTCACATGCTGCAACAAAAATAAAAGATCCCACGTGCCATAACTAAGACTTGGTAGTTTATAAATAAATAAAATTTTAAAGATATTTTAAAAGTGGTTTAATCATTGTGTTATTTTTTCAACCTGAAGTACTACTTTAATGAAATAGGTTTTTTAAAAAAAATTAAAGATATACATAAGCAAAGTTCAAAAAGTGAAAAATTCTGGAACTAAGCCTCCTGCTTCAGCCCTCACCTATTGTTAACTCTTGTTCTCTGGAGACTTCCAGTGTTAGTTTTTGCCCCCTTTGATATATATTACTATCTCTTAATAACATTTTCAGTTTAGGCTGTTGGATTTCTAGTAGGAAAAATTAGTTATTTATTTTCTTATATCCTTTACTCCTCCCCTGGGTTGGGAACATGCTCTGGAGAAGGAAATGGAAACCCATTCCAGTACTCTTATTGCCTTCCCCAATGGCTCAGTGGGTAAATAATCTACTTGCAATGCAGGAGACAGAGGAGACTTCCCAGTGTTCTTGCCTGGGTAATCCCATGGACAGAGGAGCCTGGGGGGCTACAGTCTATGGGGTTGCAAATAATCTGACACAACTTAGAGACTAAATCACCACCACAAAATCATTTCTATTAATATTTCTCATTTTTATTATATTTTTCATACTTTTATAATGATCATCAGTTTTATCTTAATTTACACTATTTTGACAATGAAATTATTTTTCAAGCTGAGCAACATCTTTGTCTACGTGCTTTTTCTCTATTTAACAATATTTTGTATCCACAGGGATCAATTTCCATTAAAATATTTGCATAAGTATTTACATAATTTTCAGTATTCCCAACTCAGGCTAGAATCTAGAAGTACAGCTATATCCTCAAAAATAACAAATATATTAGGCAAAGTTTCATCTTCATTTTCTCTTTCCTCAGCATCATTTTGCTCCCAGCCATGTCAGTATTGATTGTTTCTAGGTTCGATGCACAACTCTTGTATTGAAATGCCTGTTTCCTATATACACGAAGAATACTTTTACCTTTCTCCTCCTTCCAAGTGTAGTTGCATGTTTGTGGGGTATTTGAAGTTCCTAATATTAGAGTGCCATTCTTTAAGGCAGCGATAACAAAATTATGAGTGCGAAATTTATAAATATGGAATTAGAAACATACATGAATGTTATTTAGAATAAGGAAAATCATAGCAAGCCACACATTAATTAAGCTATTAAAATCATAAAATGCAGAAAGTGAGAATAAGGTCTACTTTACATGGACTTAGTAAACAAGGTCCCACACAGTGAACACAGTGTTGCCACCATCAGGACCAATACAAACCCTGTGAGGGGGATGGATAAGGGAAAATAAAAATGCTGCAAACCTCACCTATGGTTTTCAGTTTATTTTTCTTTATTCAACTCTTGCTTCGTTGTTGTAAGCATTTGTTTGTGTCCAGAGTTCCAAAATAATTGATTCTGAAATTTTGGCTGGATATGTCTGTATTTTTGTGATGTTACATCCAATAGTAAAATCTGAATGAAATGTTTGGCCAACCCAAGACTACAGGAAAAATTGGATACCCAAATACTATCAAAGCAATTATGATATGTGCTCAAACTATCAAAAGATTAATTTAGTAATCCAGTTCCCAGGAGCCAAGTACAAGCTGATAGCACATTTTGCTGTGCGTAATGATCAGGTGATGAAATGGTCTGAACTACAACAGAGTAGTCATAGGACATCAGTTCAATTCAGTTCAGTCGCTCAGCCCTGTCCAATTCTTTGCGACCCCATGAACCGCAGCACACTAGGCCTCCCTGTCCATCACCAACTCCTGGAGTCTACCCAAAGCCATGTCCATCAAGTTGGTGATGCCATCCAACCATCTCATCCTCTGTCATCCCCTTCTCCTCCTGCCCTCAATCTTTCCCAGCATCAGGGTCTTTTCAAATGAGTCAGCTCTTCGCATCAGGTGGCCAAAGTATTGGAGTTTCAGCTTCAGCATCAGTCCTTCCAGTGAACATCCCGGACTGAGCTCCTTCAGGATGGACTGGTTGGATCTCCTTGCAGTCCAAGGGACTCTCAAGAGTCTTCTCCAACATCACAGTTCAAAAGCATTACTTCTTTGGCACTCAGCTTTCTTTATAGTCCAACTCTCACATCCATACATGACTACTGGAAAAACTATAGCCTCAACAAAGGTCTGTCATAGGATATAGGAACATAAATTTCAGAAGATCCCCAAAAGTGGGAAAAATTAATTAGCTACACTCTAGGAAATTGTTTAGTATTCATCACAGTAGTTACAAAAACTTTAGGAATATATGCTCCAAAAAGAAATTTTGGAAGAAAAATTACATTAAAACTTTTAGGTAGGGATTCAACATTGTAAAGAGGATAAATTCTTGATTTATCTCAAGAATTTATTCTCAACCATCTACTTGTGAAACAGAAACAGGAAAATAACAATTTTCAGTAAAATTTAAACTATCAGTCCAAGTCAAATGAACTCTATTTCCATGATTGATTCTTATTTCCCTTTTGTGAATCTTAGCAAAAGTACACAATAAAGATGATTAAAGTGGCAATAGCAGTGCTTTTTTTTTTTTTTTTTGAGGTTGACAACCAAAGAAAGGCATATTAGCAGAATTTTAACCATGAGGAAGTATTTTTCCCTGCATAAAATATCACATAGTAGCTGAAGTCATATAACAGACACACCTAGAGATTGCTATATTTTAACAGATATTCGCCTCTTTAGGAACTTGTATAGTTCTCGTTGCTAATACATAAATTACCTTATTGTTTACAATTTGATTCCTTACTCTATGGATATTTTAAAGAGTTATTTTAAAGAACATGTTAGTCACTTATAGTGATATCTAAGAAAAAATGACTGAAATACATTTGAAATATTAAAGTCAACTATAATCTATGGTCCAAAGGGCTCCTGTCTACAATAGACTTTTAAATCCATGTTATTTCTATTTTTAAAACACATGTTGGGAGGGGGGATCGGGATGGGGAATACGTGTAAATCTATGGCTGATTCATATCAATGTATGACAAAACCCACTGAAGTGTTGTGAAGTAATTAGCCTCCAACTAATAAAAAAAAAATAAATAAAACACATGTTATACTTTTCACAGTCTTCCCCGGTGGCTCAGTTGGTAAATCAACTTGTAAATTGAGGCTGAAAAGGTTTTTTTAAAACATCTCCATGAAGATCTTGCAGTTAAGAGAATTTTATCAATTTTAATAAAACTATTTGAAACATAATAATTATAAATTCTCTGTAAAAACTTGTAGACTATCAATCACACAGAATATGCAATAGATATATGATTTATGAACATTTTTGCTTTCATCTTATAAAAGAAATTAAGTTGCATTTCAATCAGAAGGGAGTATAAGCATAACCAAAACATACCCTATAATATGTGGGGTCCACCCCATATTTTCTGTTAGTCGCTAAGAGTCTGACATGACTTCACTTTCACTTTTCACTTTCATGCATTGGAGAAGGAAATGGCTACCTACTCCAGTGTTCTTGCCTGGAGAATCCCAGGGATGGCAGAGCCCGATGGGCGGCTGTCCACGGGGTCGCACAGAGTCGGACACGACTGAAGTGACTCAGCAGCAGCAGCAGCAGCAACAATATTATCAAACAACCAGATAGTGTTTACCATGTATCAGGTGCTCTCATAAGTTCTTTTCATATATTGCTTATTTTATTCTTCTCTATATTTGATTATGCTAGTTTATTAAATGCATACACTTGCACTACTCAATAGATTTAGCAATCTCACAATTTACTTCTGAGTCACATAAAGCTAGTAGGAAACCACTGCAATAGAGTCTTGCCAGAGGGTCACTGAACTTAGTAACATGAATTTTAAAATATTTGAGTTAGGCTTAAGAAATTAAAAGGCCACTGAAAGAGAAATATTTAAAGGAACTGATGATTCCTGCCCCAAATTCCCTTTACATTTAATGGACACAAACTTTAGGGAATCACAATTAAACTAAAATAGTCAACAGAAGTTGGAAATTTGAGAGGACTTTTAAATTTTATTGAAAATTGACAAAGAATGATTGAGTCATTACTGCTTAAAGAAAAAATTGTAAAATTAAATAAAAAACTGGCTAACAAAGACTTAGAGCAACTGATATCATTATATATAAATTGCATATTCAAAGTCAATATATCCTTATGCTAGCGGAAATATGAGATTTTTCAAAAATTAAATTATTTGTTTTGTTTCTCTATGCTATTTCAAGGTGCTTTCATGCCTGAAAGGCCAAATTACCATGTAAGTGGGGACTTTATCATGATGAAAATGTGACTAGAGACTTTTAAGAGGTTAAGATATTGGATTTCAAATTCAAAAGAGTATGAATTCAAATTCTTGGGACTACCTCAGCATAACTCTTTGCCTTTTCAAATTAATTTTCTGATCCTAATTTTTCTTTTACAAAAAATAAATGCAAAAGAAAATCTATCTCTTGGGTTGTTGCAAGTGCATTTGTTAAAGGCAGTGACTTGAAAAATCATGTTAGCTATTACTAACTTTACATTTTTTCGCTTACAATATTGTCAAGCAAAGATTGTTGTTTAAATTCTAATAGCTGATTGTGGTGCTGGAGAACTCTTGAGAGTCCCTTAGACTCCAAGGAGATCAAACCAGTCAATCCTAAAGGAAATCAATCCTGAATATTCATTGGAAGGACTGATGCTGAAGCTGAAGCTCCAATACTTTGGCTATGATATGAAGAGCTGACTCGTTGGAAAAGATCCTGATGCTGGGGAAGAATGAAGGCACAATGAGAAGGGAGCAGCAGAGGATGAGACCATTAGACAGTGTCACCAGCTCAATGGACATGATCTGAGCAACTCCTAGAATACAGTGAAGGACAGGGAGGCCTGGATTCATGAGGTCACAAGGAGTCAGACACAACAACTCAACAACAACAACAACAAATAGCTGATTAATCCAAGTTAATAGCTGGTTAGCCAATGATCAAAGAAGTCCAGAAGCATGTTAACAAATATTAAAACTAAGGTAATTTTTTAAAGTAACCTCATTTAAACCCACCACACTTATAAAGAATTTGCACCATGAATTTTTGGCAGCTACAAATCTCTACCTTTCATTATCTTATAAAAATTCACTTAAAACACATTACTTGATAGTCTTTGCATCACATTAAATGCAGAATATGCAGTGGTTTGTGGCAGATATTTTCATTTACCCTTCATAACTTTTTCCATCCTGATCTGTGCTCCAGAAGGCTGTCCATTTTATTGCACCAATGGACACTCTTGCCCCCTGTCTCAAATTGGTTTGATCAAGAAAAGATACCAGCAGTAGATGTAAGAGAGTCAGAGCAGAATTAGGCTGAGATGGTTGCCTTTCTCTACTAAAGAAAAAAGCTTCCAATGAGGAGCTTTTTCTTAGAGTTTTGACATTCTCTAAAGCTCCAGTTAATACCTCTTCTCTCTGCCTTTCAGGTCAAGAGACACGGAATTTCCATCATATGAGCTGCTCCACAATTTGTGAATAATCCCTTCATAAAGGAACTCAGTTATCCCAGTCTGAGTTGGGACTCTGACTGAGACACTGAGATTCACCCATCAGAGGTAGGTGACCCTGACAAAGTAAGAGCAAATCTTCCACTATTTCAAAGCTTTTGTTCATGGGTGCTGGTGCTCCTACTTTGTCTAGAAAAACTTGACATGATTGAATTCAAAGCACATCTAACTTCTGCAAGACTTTTCGAGTGATCGTTCTCTTGACTGCCCCCTTCACTTCATTGTTCCTTAGGCTGTAGATGATGGGGTTTAACATCGGTGTGATGACAGTGTAGGACAATGACACTAGCTTCTTGCTCTCAGGAGACTGGTTGGATTTGGGCCGTAGGTAGGTCAAGCTGGCTGTTCCATAGAAAAGGGATACCACAATGAGGTGAGATGAACAAGTGGAGAATGCCTTCTGGCGACCGGTAGCAGACGGCATCATCAGAATGGTTTTAATAATGTGAGTGTAGGAGAACAAAATGAGGGAAAAGGGAAACATAATAAATAGTAGTGTGGAGGCGAGTGCTTGCATTTCATACATGGTTGTATCCTCGGTGACTAGTTTCAACACCGGGGGACCATCACAAAAGAAGTGGTCTATGGTGCTTGGTCCACAGAAAGGATGGGCCATCAGCCAAGCTGTCTGTAGCAAAGACACGGGAACACCCGACATCCAAGAACCCACAGCCATCCACAAACACAGGGACCTATCCATTATGACTGAATAGCGGAGAGGATCACAGATGGCCACAAAGCGGTCATAAGCCATCACAGAGAGGAGGAAACATTCAGAGCTGCCAAAGAAGAAAAAGAAGTACATCTGGGTACCACAGCCTACAAAAGAGATGCTTTTCCTTGGGGATACTAGATCTACCAACATCTTTGGCACCATGACCAAGGTGAAGCAAACTTCAAGAAGTGACAAGTTCCTGAGAAAGAAGTACATGGGTGTTTGAAGAGCAGGATCCACACTGGTAACTGTGACAATAAGGAAGTTACCCAACAAAGTGACTGTATAGACGACCAGGAACAAAACAAAGAGGGAAACTTGCATCTCAGGGCTATTTGTAAAACCACGAAGAATAAATTCAGTCACTTGGGTGTGATTTTCACAGGTCATTCTTAGACCAGTTTCTCTCTAATAATCAAAGTATATGTGTCAAAGGATCAAATAATATTCTTTGAATGTATATATAATATCAAATATAATAATAAAATCCATAAATGTATCTTTGTTCTCAATTGTCTTACCACTCTATTTCTCTGAAACAGAATATCTACAATAAGATCAAATCAGAGCAAAGAAATAACTTGCATGAGTACCACTAATTGCTTGTCACCTAGGTGCAGTCTGTCTCTCACCAGTGATGATGGTCTGCAGCTCATGTTCTCCATCAGAGGCATGTTATTTTTCAGGATGAAGTACAAAGAGTTTAGGCAGCTAATAACTAAAATAGAGTTACTTAATAATTTTTTTTCATTTATTTATATTAGTTGGAGGTTAATTACAATATTGTAGTGGTTTTTGCTGAGTCATATCAATGTATGGTAGAATCATTTAATAATTTTTAAAAATATATCCAAGAGGTATTCAAGAGGCAAAAAGATAAAAATTGAGCTAGTTTGACTTTTTTAATCTTAGATTGTAAATGATATATTTCTACCAAATGGAGTGCATTTTATACAATACACTACTCCATCCAGTATACATACACACACATATCTATACATATATACACATATAAGTTATACACACATGTAGATACACATATATATATGTATGAGGGAACCTTAGTAAATAAACATAGGTAAACAAATAAGCATAACAAGTACTTATGATTTTAGTATTTTGTGCAGTCCTCATGGGACTGCTAATTTATGTGATTTTTCATGGTGCTCTTGAACCATAATTTCACATCACTGGACCCCCAGTTCTTACTATGCACACAGGTATAGTCATATCATTTGAATTGGGCTTTATAAAAATAGCAAACTTCTGAACAAACATAACCTGCAATCCAGAGGTCCTCCTTCCAGCACTCATCTCAATTCCAATCCATCAAAATAGTTCTGCTTCCTACTGTGTTGTGACTTTGTTAAATTAACATATGTTAAATGGAGCTCAGGGGTGTAGGATGGTGAGCCCTGATTCAATAAAAGATCACAAAGGAAAGTGAAATGAAGTTTATTACTCTCAGATTCTGGAGGAGGAGCTATAGGAGGAAGTCAAGGCAAGAGCGCAGGCATAAAGAAAGGCCGAATGTGGGGTATATGCCTTTATTATGGTCCAAAGGTGGAGTATTTTGAAGTTCCTTGCCTGAGGCCAGGTTGATTAATTCAAATAAAAAAATGCAGAATTTTGGTATGCTTTCCATGAGTTCTTTTTTTTTTTCCTAAGGAGGTACAAGGAAAAGGCCCTCCCTGGGAGACAGGGGCGACTGTTTATAACAAGGACATTTGGGGTATCATGTCAGAAAGTTACATTTACTTATGACTCTTGGGCTGTTATCTAGGGTATGTGTTCAGGGGAGGGGTTAGTATCAGTTAAGGTCCCTGCAAATCAGGGACTGATAATGAGTCAGCAGTATTATGAATTAATTTACCTAAATTCTCAACAGACTGTCAGTCTTCTCCAAAACCGCATGGACAAAGTGGGAGCTAGTCCCTTACTATTGTGTATCCACTAAAAGTCCACTCATGGAATTGCTAATTCAATTACTATTATCTCAAACACAATAACTTCTTTAGAGTAGAACATTTTGATTGAAAGAATTATATAAATATTTTCTATACAGATCTTACTCAACAACAGCATATCAAATGTTAGGGATCACAAAAATACATGTTGGAAAACACCTATTTATAAAGCTACACTGGAGCTGAACTGAACAATGTTTCCATTTTTTCAAATATTGGGGCTATGTAAGTATTAAGTATTAGATCAATTATTTTGATCTAATATTGATATTAGGTCAAATTGATAAGCAAATGATCTATTAGATCAATTATTTTATAAAACATTTTTCAAATTTAATTAAAAAATCTTGGTTTATTTTATAGTCAAACCATGTTTAACACAGATTTCTCTGAAAGTAAGGAGTTGAAAATGCACAGACTATTTGAAGAATTCTGTTTTAATTCTACTCCAATGATATATGTACTTTGGTAATATCTCACCTATTTCGCGTACCACAAGTTCTCAAACCAATATCCTCTACAACATAAGGAAAGGAACTGGTCATCCCAGGCTGCCCATACTGATGGCACTCCAGAATAATAGGTTAAGAGACACGACTGTGACTGTGACCACTACCTTTCACCACTATTGCAAATTCTGCTTCAATATCATTCACATCAACAGTAACGTAACAACAGTATTCCTTGTATATTTAGAAAAAACTTTTAAATAGCTTCGGAGGCTTCCCAAGTGGCTCACTGGTGAAAAATCCACCTGCCAAAGCTGGAGATGTGAGTTTGATCCCTGGGTCAGGAAGATCACCTGGAGAAGGAAATAACAACCCACTCTAGTAATCTTGCCTGGGAAATCCCATGGACAGCGGAGCCAGGTGGGCTACAGTCCTTGGGGTCGCAAAGAGTTGGACAGGACTGAGAAACTATAAAGCAGCAGCAGCAGCATAAATAGTTTCAGATGCATTATCATGTTCACCAGCATTTTGTAACAATTCTAAATTCACTGTGACTCTAAATATACTCCATCATTTGAGGAAAAAAATTATGAGACTTGAATAAGGCATCAAGATTTTATAATAGTCCAACAATTTTTAGTGTATCTCTAAAATACCTCAACCACTACTGCCTCTCAGATTTCTAATACTGAAGTGGCAGAAAACGATAACAGGCTTAATATCTAGTCCTGGAGTGACCAAAGTCTATAATGTAACATCCACGGTCTCCACTGTGAGATAGGAATAAGGCAAGCCAAGAAGATTATCAGTTTCTTTACTTGATAATCAATGATATACATATTCTACTTTGTGTAGGCATATTTAAATTCAATAAAGTTTTGGAGAACTAGAGATTTTTCCTGTAACAAAGTATACCTCCAAATATCCCTCCCCTCTTTCTATATCCTTAAAAAAAAAAAAAAACTGTTTACATTGCATATATCTTCTAAAAATCAAAAGTCATCAGCGGTGATGCTGCAGTAACTACCACAAATTTATAGTGATGCCTTTTTTTTAAAAACTTGTAAACTGTAGATGAGTTAGCAGGATTGCTACACAGCTCTAGAGAATGTATTATTTTATTTATTGCATGGAATTCTAAAAATTTAATGACATTTACTTAAGTCCACTAATTTTTGGACTATGTTTTGAGACCAAAGAGTTTCTCACTTGCTATTAAGCAGGCCAGCTTCAAAATTTTCTGGAAAATATGCCAGCTTTCTCATAAATATGTTTTCTCATAAAAATCATTACAAATCATTCAGCTTCTTTTACTGGAACAGCACTTCTAAGAACCTAAAATATAAATTAGTAAAAATTGGAGAGCAAATAACCCTCATACCTGATTTGAAAATACATTGCATGGTTATAATACACAGCATTTCTTAAATAGACAACCATTGTTTTCTTAATATTCTCTTCCTCAGCATTCTGTAGCTTTCTAGACAGAAAAAACACTCTATTTTCTGTTTTACTTAATAAAACATCAAGCTATTCCTTTTTTCATGTATAAATAAGCTTACAGGTTTATTTTTCTTAAGATGATTTTCTTGTCTATAGATGCACAGATAAAAGTAGCTTTTTGGGGGGAATTGAGTAACATAGTAAATCATACAGAAATATCTGGATATATCTTACCAAATAAAACTCCATATTTCTTAATTAGAAGTTTAATAATTTTTTAAAGATAAGTAATATCTTGTGAGAATTGTAAACTGATCTTGAAATCTGCCACATATCAAATTTTCAGAATTAAGCAAATAACTTTGACAGGTTAACCTACTTTGCATTGGCACTAAATGGTTGATACACTCCTGTAATAGTATTTAAGTGTGACTGGCCTTGGGGAAAATGATCCTTGGGATATTAGAAGGGACTGCTGCTAATTAAACAACCGTTTTACTTCAGAGGGGAGAATATCGAATTTTCAAGAAATTGTTTATATTTTAAGTCATAATGGCTGCAATTCAATATGTATTTCTTAATAATAGCTATTTGTGGTGGGTTTGTAAGGCACACTGGTCATTCCCTTGGGATTACAATTATTAATACACTAAGACTATGTGAGGAACATAGAGTTTAGCTTTCCCTGTTGAATTTTTTGTGGGATAGATTTTGGCCACAAAATGATAGAATATATTTGTACCACATCCTTGAAATTTAAATGCTTTAAAATTTTATTTTTAAATTCATTTTTAAAATTTTATTTTTAAATATATATTTTTAGTTATAATCTTTTTACGCAATTAAACTGTG
Source organism: Dama dama (assembly GCF_033118175.1). Classification (NCBI taxonomy): domain Eukaryota; kingdom Metazoa; phylum Chordata; class Mammalia; order Artiodactyla; family Cervidae; genus Dama; species Dama dama. Next base: position 72,380,532 of record NC_083683.1, read on the forward strand.
CAAATTAAAATTATTATTGGTATGAGTTTATTATTGTTTTATACATTAAATAGTTTGCCTACTGCCTTGTTTAACCATGAGAAAACCGTAAACAGTTCCAAGATTCATATACTGTTTCATGAAAGCAATATCTTATAATAACTAACATGGTTATTGTCATAAAGTGATAAACATTTCTTTCTTTTTTTAATTCTTAGAATGTATTCTCCTTGGAATTTCAAAAACTATTTTAATTTAGTGGGCAGAGACATAACATTATTATTTGAAGTGTTTTTCAATGAGCTAACAAAGCTGTATTTTATTATATTTGTTGTAGAACCAACTCATAATAAATATAAAGTTAAAATAGTCACAAATTAGCACAGCAAAAATGATTCCCAAAAATTTTAACAAAATGTGTGGCAGTAAAAAAGCCTTGAAAAAGCCCCAGGAGTTTAAATTTTATGCATGAGCAGGAGACATAACAAATAGCTAGACAGGAAAATTTACCACTTCCAATTTTACTTCCTTCTTGAAAAGTAAAAGGGAAGCTTTGTGTATTTGGATTTAATCTTACATAAGGATTAAAATTCTTAATCATTATTTTCCAAAAAAACTAAATAACAATGCTATAATAGCTTAAAATTCTTTTTCTGAAATCTTCAATTGGAAACACCTACCTTTAAAATAAGTAAAATAAAGCTATAATAACATCATAGGAAAAGTTATAAAATATATTTAATCTATTTTAATTCATACCTGTACCAAATAAATAACTATAGACCATATGAAAGATACATTTGTAACACTGGGCAAGAAAAAGCAAATAAAAATGGTGCATTACTGACTAATGTTTGTTTTGTACCAGCTTTTGTTTTGTTTTCAAAATTTTCAAACAAAAGTTTTATTAGATATCAACAGGATGACTATGAAAACCCCCTCATACAAAGATCATACAAACTTCAATGAGGTTATTTTTCACTTCTCTGTTCCTAATTAATATCACCTCTCCAAGAAAAAAAGATTCAGATAAAATACAGCTCCTTGTGTAGGTGTTCCAACTGCCACTTTTGAGTAACTCAGTTCCTTATTAATAATTCCTAAAATCATTATACAATGCATTCACTGGTTACATATCACTGCCATCTTGTGGGCAGTTCATTTTAATTATTTTAGCTGAAAAATCTTCATGCAATTATAATTTGGGATTTGCCTGGAAACAAATCAGTGATTCTTTTCCTATAGATTTCTTGGTTTGCCTACTAAGTGGCAGGCACAGTAGGTTTGAAAGGTAAAACAAACAGATTTCCATCTCAGAAAGATTATACTGTTTGTAATTCTCATTTGATGAAATTTGATGAAATTCATGTAACCACTTTTCATACTGTTTATGGGGTTCTCAAGGCAAGAAAGCTAAAGTGGTTTGTCATTCCTTTCTCCAGAAGACCTATCCAAAAAAGATCTTAATGACCCATATAACTACAATGATGTGATCAATCACGTAGCGCCAGACTGCCAGGAGTGTGAAATCAAGTGGGCCTTAGGAAGCACCACTATGAACAAAGCTAGTGAAGGTGATGGAATTCTAGCCAAGCTATTTCAAATCCTAAAAGATGATGCTGTTAAAGTGCTGCACTCAATATCTGGAAAACTCAGCAGTGGCCATAGGACTGGAAAGGTCAGTTTTCATCCCAAACCCAAAGATAGGCAATGCCAAAAAATGTTCAACTACCATATAATTGCACTCATTTGCTAGGAAAGCAATGCTCAAAATTCTCCAAGCTAGGCTTCAACAGTATGTGAGCCAAGAATTTCCAGATGTTCAAGCTGGATTTGGAAAAGGAAGAGGAACCAGAGATCAAATTGCCAACATCCACTGAATCATAGAAAAAGCAAGAGAATTCCAGAAAAACATCTACTTATGCTTTGACTATGCTAAAGCCTTTGGCTATGTGGATCACAGCAAACTGTGGAAAATCCTTAAAGAGATGGGAATACCAGACCACCTGACCTGCCCCCTGAGAAATCTGTATGCAGGTCAAGAAGCAACAGTTAAATTCAGACATGGAATGGGCTGGTTCCAAATTGGGAAAGAAGTACCTCAAGTCTGTATAGTGTCATATCACCCTGCTTATTTAATTTATATGCAGAGTACGTCATGAGTACATCATGCCAGGCTAGATGAAGCACAAACTGGAATCAAGATTGCAGGGAGAAATATCAATAACCTCAGATATACAGATGACATCACCCTTATGGCAGAAAGTGAAGAGGAACTAAAGGGTCTCTTGAAGGTGAACGAGGAAAGTGGAAAAGAGGGCTTAAAACGCCACATTCAAAACCCTAAGATCATGGCATCCAGTACATGGCAAAGAAATGGGGAACAGTGGAAATAGTGACAGACTTTATTTTCTTGGGATCCAAAAATCACAACAGATGGTGACTTCAGACATGAAATTCAGAGGCTTGCTCCTTAGAAGAAAAGCTATGACCAACCTAGACAGCATATTAAAAAGTAGAGACATTGCTTTGACAAAAAAAATTTTGTATAGTCATAGCTATGGTTTTTTCAGTAGTCATATATGGATGTGAGAGTTGGACCATAAAGAAGGCTGAGCACCAAAGAATTGATTCTTTTGAACTGTGTGTTGGAGAAGACTCTTGAGAGTCCCTTGGACTGCAAGGAGATCAAACTACTCAATCCTAAAGGAAATCAGTCCTGAATATTTATTCATTGGAAGGACTGATGCTGAAGCTGAAGCTCCAAAACTTTGGCCACCTGAAGGAAAGAGCAGACTCATTAGAAAAGGCCCTGATGCTGGGAATGATTGAAGGCAGGAGGAAAAGGGGATGACAGAGGATGAGATGGTTGGATGGCATCACCGACTCAGTGGACATGAGTTTGAGCAATCTCCAGGAGATGGTGAAGGACAGGGAAGCCTGGCGTGCTGTAGTCCATGGGGTTGCAAAGAGTTGAACACGAGCAAGCAACTGAACAATAACAACACGTAACCGCATACCTCAGTACTTAAAACAGTAATAAATATTCATTATCTTACAACTTCTGTGGTTGGTTCTGGAATTCAGGAAGTTTATCTGCAGAGTTTGGCTCAGAGCCTTTAACAAGGTGCAATCAAGATATGATGTCACTTATATGTGGAATCTAAAAAAGCCAAATTTATAGAACCAGAAATAATTTCCAGAGGCAGGATGTGGGTGGGAGGAATGGAGAGATGCTGGTCAAAGGATATAAACTTTCAGTTAAAAGATGAGTAAATTCTGAGGATCTAGTATACCATTACTAGATTCAGTGGCTATACAAGCACACCTAATTTTACTGTGCTTTGCAGATACTGGATTTTTTAGAAATTAAAGATTTGGGGCAATTGTGCTTTGCACAAGTCCATCAGCACCATTTTTTTCCAACAGAATTTGCTCAAGTCTCTGTGCACATAACAAATGCTTCAATGTGTGTGGGTGCATGTGGACTAGCACGTGCGCTCACACAGACAAATCCGACAGCTGCTGGTCATACACAGCATCTGATCTCTTCTATTGTTTTGCCTGCATTTTAAAACACTTAGCAAAACCACTTAGAGAAGACTTGCTGTTACTATTTATTACCTAACTTCAAAAACCCATGCTTATGCCTGAAGTAGTTTCTGAGTATTCTGAATCACCAATTCTCCTGGATTCCAGAAGAAGGCTGAGTTCCCAGAAAAGCAGATGAAAGAAATCTCTTTCCCAAACTTGTGTACCATTTTAATGCTTGAGCTTCAAAGCAGCTCCTCCCATAGTTCAAACTTTAAAAGACTAATTTCCACACACATCACAAGAGATATATCAGTACTGAAGATTGGTTTGGAAGAATGTTAGAGACTCGAAAACAGCATCTCAAATAATGCCCTATGTATAATATACAGAAGGAAAAGATATGTGCAGAACTTTAGATTAGGTAATAGAAAGTTGTGAATACCAATAAAATGCTTCCCAGTATATGCCTGCTTCTTGGAGACGTGCCCAGCACCACTCCCTTGTGTTAAGGCTACGTGACATCACTTCCAAGGCCCAAACTGATTTTAAGTACCAGAAATCTTCAGGAATCACTATCTCCACAGACCATCAAAATGATAAAACCTGATATCACATTTTATCTCCACAGATCATCAAAATGGTAACACCTGATATCACATTTATCACTGTATGCTTTTTAAGGTATAAAAGCATTTTTTAAATCATGTGATAAAGTTGATACCATATTCATTGCAACTGTTTGTTTTAAACATGTGACATGCATGGAGTGGAGCTTGCTTTCCTTGTTTATCCATTTCAGAATAGACCAAAGCTGAAGGAAGGAGGCTCTTTAAATTCTAAAGAAGACAGAAAATTAGTCAATAATAGCTGGGTTACTAAAAAGTTAGGAGGACTTGCCTGGTTGCTCAGATGGTAAAGAATCTGCCTGAAGTGCACGAGACCCAAGTTCAATCCCTCAGAAGGGAAGATCCCTTGTAGAAGGGATAGCAGTCCATTCCAGTATTCTTGCCTGGAGAATTCCATGGACAGAGGAGCCTGGCAAGTTACAGTTCTTGGGGTCACAGACACAGACACAGCTGAGCAACTCACACACACACACACACACACACACACACACACACACGATTTGGAACCTCCCCCAGCCACCTCCATGTACCTACCTGTAAGTATGGCAGAGAGAGGAGGATGCAAGGCCAGTAGAAACATTGCATTGGCATCCCTGATAGCTCAGTTGGTAAAGAATCCACCGGCAATGAAGTAGACCCCGGTTCAATTCCTGGGCCAGGAAGATCCCTTGGAGAAGGGAAAGGCTATCCACTCCAGTATTCTGGCATGGACAATTCCATGGACTGTATAGTCCATGGGTTTACAAAGAGTCAGCCACGGCTGAGTAACTTTTACTTTCACACTTTTCAGGATAAAACTGTGGGCTCCAAGGGAGATTTTCCTTCTATAACTCACACAATGTGGGAAAGGAGGGCTATAAGCATATCAAATTATAATGAGGGTGTTGAGGGTACTTCAAAGAGAATTACTGCAAAATTTTGAATGTTAAAGTAAATACTATCCATTGGTCTACAGAGTCTACTTTGTGCTGGTTCTATTGATATCAAAAAAGACATGAGCAGTCACTGTGCATCTGAGAAACATAAAGAAAATTAATATGGAAAATAGCCATACAATTCAATAACTGAAGTGCAAGGTGTAAATCCATTAGAAATACTGGGATTTACTCACTGAAATTTAAGTGATATAACTAACAGCAATAGATCGTCTCTGGGACATGTATTCAAATAATGAAAACAAAATTTACATTGAATTTCATCATTGTTTTTGAACAAATTCCTCTTGAGACAAAGTAAACTGTGCAGTGGATGAAATCTCTATGGTATCTAGTCAGCATAGAAATACTGCCTGTTCCATAACCATGTTATAATTGGGAATTGTCAGAAGTCTGGAAGCCTGACAAGGAAAGGGAAGTTTTTCTTGTGGTTCTCGGTATGTTCTCCCATTCAAATTTTTTGTACAATTACATTGAGGATATAGAAAGGACATTCTGGTGGTTTTGATTTCCATGGGTTTTAGCTACCAAGTTATGATTTTATCATATTCATATCAAATGACTAAAATATGTAAGAAAATGAATAGATAAATGCCTAGAAATATTCACCCTTTCAAACACTTAAGCATAAATTTAAGGGAAAATCATGGAATTCAGAAGACCAGAACATAGCACCTTTACAATGTACTTTCTGCACTTATCTTTTATGTGACTCCTTTACACTTAGTGGTAAAGATTTTTCCTGCAATGCTGGAGACCTGGGTACAATCTCTGAGTGGGGAAGATCCCCTAAAAACAGAATGGCAACGCACTCCAATCTTCTTTCCTGGAGATTTCCTTGAACAGAGAAATTTGGTGGTCTACAGTCCATGGGGTCACAAAGAGTCCAAAACAACCGAAGTGGCTAACACTTTTACACTTAGAAGGCTTTCATATACGTCGCACACCTAAAAGTCTGTGTATATGATTAGGGTAACAGCAAGGTAAAAACAAAACATGAGAGGATGTAATTTAAAGCCATTGTTTTCTCTAAACTTCTATGAAAATAAAGAACTTAAAATCAGGAATAAATACTGGATCCATTATGTTGGCTGCATGCATGCCTGCTAAGTCACTTCAGTATGTCTGACTCTTTGCAATCATATGGACTGTAGCCGATGAGGCTCCTCTGTCCATGGATTTCTCCAGCCAAAGATACTGGAGTGGCTACCACCTCCTCCTCCATGGGTTTTTCTTAATCATTTCAAAACTTTTAGCAAAAGGAATACAAGAGTGTAGGTCTCATGTCAGACTGTTGACCCTAGAAAGTTCCACAGAGACCTACGCTAGGTGACTGGATGCCTTTAGGTGTTACTTCTGCCCCCTCTGCTCTCTCCACAGATGTCTAGCTCTGCGCCTATAATGCATGGAAACCAGTCCCTCTGCACCCACTTCACATCTGTAGCATTTTCCTCTCTGGCAGAGTTGCAACCTGTGCTCTTCACTGTGTTCTTAGCCATATACTTGTTTACCATGGGAGGAAACCTCCTCATCATTGGCTTGATCTGGGGCACCCCTTCCCTGCACACTCCCATGTATTCCTTTCTGGAGATGTGCTATATCACTAGTGTGGTGCCTCAGATGCTGGTGCACTTGCTTGTGGAGATCAAGACCATAATTGTGGGGTGCTGTGCAGCTCAGATGTATGTATTTAGCATCTTGGGACTGACAGAATGCTGCTTGCTAGCAGCCATGGCTTATGACCGCTTTGTAGCTATTTGCCATCCTCTGCATTACTCTCTCCTGATGGACCCTCATGTGTGTTTGAAATTGGCTGTAGCATCTTGGACCACTGGGGTCGTGGTGGAATCAGCCCAGACCACATGGATCTTCACTCTGCCCTTCTGTGGAACAGGAAGGATCCAGCACTTTTTTTGTGACATCATGCCTGTAGTGAAACTAGCTTGTGTTGATACCTCCCACAATGAGACCGCATTGTTTGCTATCTCCGTGCTCTTTATCATGACCCCCTGTCTCCTCATTCTGTACTCCTATGTGCGCATTCTGGTGACCATCCTGAGAATCCCTTCAGCCACTGGCAGAAGCAAAGCTTTCTCCACTTGCTCTTCTCATATCCTGGTTGTTTCTCTCTTCTATGGCACTGCCTTGTTCACTTACCTCCAACCGAAGGCTGCACACTCCCCAGAAACAGACAAGGCAGCCGCACTCATGTACACCGTGGTCACACCTGCTCTGAATCCAGTTATCTACACCTTGAGGAACAAGGAAGTGAAGGAAGCCTTTCAAAGAATAACACTAAAGAGCACTCACAGACGAATGACCTAAACCTGTTTATTACCAAACTATTTAGAGACCCATGTATCTGCCAGAAGTATTTTCTGGATTTTTTTCACCTCCAGTTTTCCTGGATTCCAGAATAAGGGTGATATCCTGGAAGACAGATAAAAGAAATCTCTTTACTAAACTTGTGTGACATTTTACTCCAGTACTTCACAGCAGCTCCTCCATAAGTAAAAGTTTAAAAGAGTCTTTTCTTAAAATATCATGAGAGAAATATCAGTGCTGACTCTTGGTTTAGTAGAATGAGGAGAAGCTCCAAAACAGAAACATCAAAAATGCCTTTTGTATAATGTATGGAAGTAAAAATGTGTTAACAGATCTTGAGTTTAAGTAATAGAAATTTGTGGACACCAATGAGATGCTTTGCCATGCATGACTGCTTCTAGGAGACATGCCCTACACAGCTCTCTCATGTTAAGACTACTTGACGTCTCTTCCAAGGCCCAACCTGTTTCTGGTTAAGTACCAGAAATCCTCAGTAGTTAGTACCGCCACGTACCTCCAAAATGATAAAAACCTGATATCACATTTAGTACTCTATGCTTTTCAGATATTAAATCATTTTTAAAATCATGTACTAAGTTTAATATTACATTTGCTGCATCTACTGTTTTAAATATGTAATATGAGCGCAGTGGAGCTTCGTTTACTCATTAAGCCATTTCAGAAGTGGCCAGAGCTGAAGTAACAAGGCACTCTAAGTTCTAAATAAGACAGCAAATGAGTCAAAAATAATTGCATTTATTAAAAACATAGAAAATCACCCCAGGCACCTCCATGTATCCACCCGTATGTGTGGCAGACTGAGGAGGGTGAAACAAGTTGGAAATGCCGCACTTACAAAACTGTGGGTTCTCAAGGAGATCTTCCTTCTATCTCTCACAGTAGATGGGAAGGGAGAGCTGCAAGCATATGCAATCATATTCAGGGCGGGAGGGTGTTAAGAGTGCCTCAAAGAGAAATACTGTAGAAACTGGAAGGTCTATTAAAAGGAGAAACTGGATAAAAGTCTCCACTCCGAAGCTTGCTGAGATGTAGCATCTGGGGCAGCTGAACTACTTCCATCTGAGAGGAGCTTCAGATGACTAAAGGTTAAAGACAGACTTTGGTTGTATCCCCTGGAGCTTGGGTCAGGGGGAGTAGATATAGAAACATAAATGTGAGGACTGCTTCACATACAATTATTGCTATCTTTTGTATTGAGGTTCACTGTAGGAATCTCTAAAAAGCAGAGTTAGAAACGAATAAAGAATACTTGAAAAAATAACCAACTTAGGTATAAATTTACAAAATATGCTAATATCTATATAAGGAAAACTACAAAGCTTTGATGGAAGATATCGAAGAACCAGAAAAATGGAAACCTAATAGCCTTTTACATCAACAGCTGAACCACATCGTATATTACATCCTATAACAGCCTGGGCCTCATCCAGTAAGGAAATTTGCCCTTTTCCTCTCTCTCATTCCTAACTTACCAATTCACCAGACCACACAGGGTCTAGAAGCTGTTATGTACTGGCTGAGTTCTGAATTTAAAATATGATAAACTTTTTCAAATTCAAAATCACTATATTTCAATAATTTAAAAAATCTGCAAGTTATAGTAACTGACAGAGCTAGTTCAGGGAAACAAAAGGGAGAATCAAAAGAGCAAAATTAAACAGCTATTGGGAAAAGTAAAGCCATTTCATAGTTGTGTTCCTAAAGAACTGAGCATTCTGTTACAAATATTTGATTTTTTTACATGAAAGCCAGTGACACACATAGGATTGTTATGTTATATGTTATACCTAGGGTATATGTTATACTCTGGCTTATGTAGAAATTTGAATGGAATCATCTATCATCTCATTATTTTCCAAGTATGAGAATTTAGCAAAAATATGGAGCACCTTATTAATGGCAAACTGGTAAACTCCTTTATAATTAATATATTGATCTATAAATTCATGAAATATGTACACAGAACTTATTCACTTTATGTTCAGAGGTCTTCTTTCACTACTACTTTGAAAATTTCCAGTTATATTAATAAAAAAGCTTCCAATGCATACTAGAAATATTAAAGTCAAATTTTACTTCTTAGAAGATGCTTGCATTCTGAGAGCACACATAAGGAAACATCAGTATTGGAAGAAGCTTCCATTTCAAAGCAATGGAAAAACAACAGAGGAAGAACAAGTATTAGACATATTTGAAGTGTGTCTTTTTGGTAAAAGTTTATTAGCAAAAAGTCTCCTGTAAAGCTTTTGAAGACAGTTATCATTTTTAAGCCTATTCTGTCCTGATAAAATCATATTTAGCTATTTCCAGTAAATGATTAATAAGAACACAAAACAACTTCTGAAGCTGGCTGATAATATGTAGTCGCTAATGTTATATATGGTCCAATGGCATTTAAAATATGCCTTTGTTTCATCTTGATTTCAATGCATTAACCACTGACACCCCACAGAACCAATCTGAAATTTGAAATCAAGTTTCTAGTTGATATCTCACTCAGAAATTCAAGGTATGCCTTGAATTTTGGAGATGCCCAAAGCAAACTTATGAGTGAACCTACCCTGAAAAAAATGTCAAAATTTTCCATTCTATATCTTAGCACAAACTACTACACCATCCATTCTGTATGGAGGATAGGAGTCTTAGGATTGCCCTTGTAACACAACTTTTTTTGTCACTATATTCAATCTGTCACAAAATAATGGCAATTACATACAGGAAACATGAAAATCCTTCACTTCTCCTTAATGTTCCTGGCATAGTTCAAACTATCATCTTTTTGACCTTTAATTGACCTCTCTGGTGGCTCAGTGGTAAAGAATCTGCCTGCCAAGATGTGGATTCATTCCCCGGGTCGGGAAGATTCCCTGGAGAAGGGCATGGCAACCCACTCCAGTATTCTTGCCTGGGAAATCATGGACAGAGAAGCCTGGAAGGCTATAGTCCATGGGATCGCAAAAGAGTCAGACAACTTCTTAGCAACTAAACAACAACACATCCACTAGGAAGGACTGACCTTATTCAGTATGTTCCAAACTACAGTCATGGTGATAGTTGCAAATTAAAAATTTCAGTAAACCATAACCATGTCTGAGTGCTTACAGTAGGCTCATAACTTAGAATAGAGACTAACATGAAGAACATAGCCAAAAAAGATTCAGGTCCTTTTTGCTCTCACAGACCTCATCTAGCTCCATGGTCTCTCTGTTCTAATTTCAATGACTTTCTTTCAGTTTCTTGAATATCATCTCACCATGCAGACGATGCACATGTTGCTTTTTCTCCTTAGAATCTCCCTCTCCAATAACAATGTTGTTGTTGTAACTATTCTCTTCATCTAATTAATCCAAGTTCTTCAAATCTCAAATCAATAACCACTTATTTATGAAACCTTCATCTCCATAACTACATATTTTTCCTGTTACATATTTTATGACATTGTTTAACTTTCTTTGGGTCCCAAGTTTTCTTTCCATATTTATGGTGCTTCAGTTGTTTATTTGTATTTCTTTTCTTATTAACTCATTTGAGATATTCAAATTTATATTCCTTCTCCAAACTGCTTGATATTACCCCTACAGACCTTGTTCTTTTCAGATATTTTTATATAGTTAGACAGTGAACCATTCTGAAAATGTACTATGGATCTTCACCCTGAGCTACCTCTCCTTAAAAGAGAGGGAGTAATAATAATTAGATCAAATACACATTTGGCACCTAATCTATGCCAGGCATTGTCCTGAGTGTTTTACAAAGTATAACTCCCTTATACCTCACAACACTGCAATTGGGGTATTATTATTTCTATTATAAAAATGAAAAAATTGAGGCATAGAGAATTTAAGAAACTTGCCAGTGGTAACTAACAGCATTTTTAAATGATAAATTCATTATCTTAAATACCATACTACTATATATTTTATCTATTTTTTAACTGAAGGATAATTGCTTTACAGAATTTTGTTGTTTTCTGTCAAACCTCAGCATGAATCAGCTATAGGTATACATATGTCTCCTCTCTCTTGATATATTTTTTCTTCAAATTACATACTTCTATTCGGTATAACACTTAAACTTAGAGGTGCCTGAATGGTGCAGCAGTTCACTTCCTGCTTGTTGCAGATGAAGACAGTTTATTTATAGAACATGCTCAGATTTCTCAGTCAGTTGTTCACAGGACATTCCCCACGTTATCTTAAGCCAGAGGTAGCAATGGGACCTGCAGGTACGCTGGCAGGGTGCATAACTTGTTCTCAGAAAAATCTAAATACTTAGGACCTGGTCCCAAATACGAACTTTTTGTTGATAAAGGAAACACAGGATTTAGGAGGTTTAAACTCGAAGAATGAACTGGATAGGGCGAAAAAGTTTCTTTAGCATAAAAGGGAGTAAATGAAGAGGCTGAAGAGAAAATCTTGATATGAACTGTTAATACAGTCATATGGTATCCCAAAATCAACTGAGTCAGTTTATATTTATAATTTCAAAAATTTGATAGGCAATTAGACATGTATAAAGTAGTCTGTGTATTTTCATGACAATCCACTGACCATGGGCTCAGTTCAGTTCAGTCATTCAGTCATGTCCTACTCTTTGCTACCCCTTGGACTGCAGCATGCCAGGCTTCCATGTCCATCACCAACAACCGAAGCTTGCTCAAACTCATGCCGATTGAGTCAGTGATGCCACCCAACCATTTCATCCTCTGTTGTCCCCTTCTCCTCCCACCTTCAATCTTTCCCAGCATCAGGGTCTTCTCAAAGGAGTCAGTTCTTTACATCAGGTAGCCAAAGTACTGGAGTTTCAGCTTCAGCATCAATCCTTCCAATGAACATTCAGGACTGATTTCCTTTACGACTGACTGGTTGGGTCTCCTTGCAGTCTAGGGGACTCTCACAAGTCTTGTCCAACACCACAGTTCAAAAGTATCAATTCTTCAGTGCTCAGCTTTCTTTAAAGTCCAACTCTCACATCCATACATGGCTACTGGAAAAACCATAGCTTCGACTAGATGGACCTTTGTCAGCAAAGTATGTCTCTGCTTTTTAATATGTAATCTAGGTTGGTCATAGCTTTTCTTCCAAGGAGCAAGCATCTTTTAATTTCATGGCTGCAGTCACCATTGGCAGTGATTTTGGAGCTGAAAAAAATAAAGTCTGTCACTGTTTCCATTGTTTCCCCATCGATTAGTTTTCTGAATGTTGAGTTTTAAGCCAGGTTTTTCACTCTCCTCTTTCACTTTCAAGAGGCTCTTTAGTTCTTCACTTTCTGCTATAAGGTGGTGTCATCTGCATATCTGAGGTTATTGATATTTCTCCCGGCAATCTTGATTCCAGCTTGTGCTTCATCCAGTCCAGCATTTCGTATGATATATTCTGCTTATAAATTAAATAAGCAGGGTGACAATATACAGCCTTGACATACTCCTTTCCCAATTTGGAACCAGTCTGTTGTTCCATGTCCAGTTCTAACTGTTGCTTCTTGACCTGCATACAGATTTCTCATGAGGCAGGTCAGGTGGTCTGGTATTCCCATTTCTTGAAGAATTTCCCACAGTTTTTTGTCATCTACATAGTCAAAGGCTTTGGTGTAGTCAATAAAGCAGAAGTAGATGTCTTTCTGGAACTCTCTTGCTTTTTCAATGACCCGAAATATGTTGGCAATTTGATCTCTGATTCATCTGCCTTTTCTAAACCAGGTTGAACATCTGGAAGTTCATGGGTTGGAGGAAAGAAATCTGTTTTAAATACATTTCACTATCCTTTCCTTTCTACATCCTTTATTAACTTTAATGCATATGAGGCATATTTTGAATTTTATCTCCTTAGCGATCATTGTCTCTTTGCCTTCTTTTTAATTGGAAAAGCACACCTTCCTGATTCTCAGACTACATGTTATCACTATAGAATATGGGAGGCTTGTGACCAAGGCCTCAGAAGATATTGACTCAAAATCTGATACACAATCCTGAAAGTTTCAATCAAACTAACTCTTGAGTTTTTATTTAAGCAAACAAGAAGGTGATATCTCTTTTCATTTGACTTGAACTTGGGAATATAGAACTCTGGAGTACCCAAGGACTATAGCACAAGCAAAGAGAGTATTGTGATTATGACGTCAATGAGAGGAAAACACTGCCTAGAGATGCATTTTCTTGAGTCATGATGACTTATAGGCCAGTGAATCTAGCTTTAGTAAAACATATAATTTTCTACTGTAGACAATAATGCCCTCCCCTTCTTTTACCATTTGCTTACATCATTCTGAGATGAGGTATTCCTTACCAGTAACTGAAAAATGCAATAGCTCAAAAACCATTGTAACTGAAGTTCTAGAGACATCTCTTGTTGTTCAGTCACCAAGTCATGTCCAACTCTTTGTGACCCCATGGACTGCAGCCCACCAGGCTTCCCTGTCCCTCACCATCTCCCAGAGTTTACATAAGTTCAAGTTCACTGAATCAGTGATGTCATCCAACCATCTCATCCTCTGTTGCCCTCTTCTCCTTCTGCCTTCAATCTTTCCCAGCATCAGCATCTTTTCCAATGAATCAGCTGTTTGCATAGATGGCCAAATTATTAGAGCGTCAGCTTCAGCATCAGTCCTTCCAAAGAGTGTTCAGGGTTGATTTCCTTTAAGACTGGTTTGAAATCCTTGCTTTCCAAGTTGCTCTCAAGAGTTTTATCCAGCGCCATAGTTGGAAAGTGTCAATTCTTTGGCACTCTGCTTTCTTTATTGTCCAGCTCTCACATCAGTAAATGACTACTGGAAAGACAATAGCCTTGACTATATGGACCTTTGTTGGCAAAGTGACATCTTTATTCTTTAACACACAGTCTAGGTTTGTCATAGCTTTACTGTCAGGAAGTAACTGTCTTCTAATTTCATGGCTATAGTCACTATCCACAGGGGTTTTAGAGACATGGGTATCGCTATATTTTAACTCTATCATTTTACTCCCCTAAGAAAGATTATTTCCATGGATTCGTTTTTCTAGCTTTACATATCTTTAATGGTTTTCCCTACAAATTTCATGAATTAAAATTGATTTTAATAATTCCATTATTTAATCAAATATAACATGCATATATTATTTAAGAGTAATTCAAGAATAATGTAGATTTATTCAATAAATATCACTCACATAGTTTAGGTAAACAATTCATAGGTCTCCATTTCACAAGATTCCTGAGACGTCTAATTTTATGAGGTTTTTCCATTTACCTCAGAAGGAAAAATTTGAACAAATTTTTGAACAAAGTAATCTTTATGACCAGATCACTTGACTCAAGAGAAACTTCCCAAACAAACAGACCAAAGTATATAACCAGTGTCTAGACCCTTTCCTAGACAGAGATACTTGTGCTATCGTTTGGAGCTAATTTTTGAATTTTTAAAAATAATAATTAGGTAAGACTCAAAAAATAATATTTTCTCAGCTTCTATATACAGTTTCCACTAAGGGAAAGCAGATGCCAAGTGTTTATTAATAATTATTGATTAAGCTAGCAACATTGACTAATCTGGTAACAAGGATAAAAACCTAGAATAGGATCTTGTATACTTAGAAATTTTTACCAAATTATGTGTTTGCAATATAAACAATCCAATCAGTTCAAGCTACTAATTGCCAAAAATGTCTTGCAAGAAAGGAAATATACCTATACTCACATCCTACCACTTAGTTAAGTAAGAGGTGGTTTATTTCATGGTATAGATTTAGGAAGACTATGTATTTGGCCATGAAAAGGTCCCTAGCAGTGCCATCTGGTGGACAGAACCTACAATGCTTGTACCTGAAATGTAAGTAAAGTCTAAAAATGACACGCACACACAAAAAATCTGACTCTCTGTGAACATTTTAGTTCTCAAGATAATGTGACATATACAATTTTACTAAAATTATTATATTTAATAAAATTATTGTTAAAAATTTACCCAAAGAAATAGAATCATTCCCTTCTTTGCTTCTTCAGTCTATTTTATGTGTATGTCCAAGGAAGAGGGACAGACGACTCATTTTATGTTACCTAACTCTGTTATTCTCAATAGCATTCATAACTCCCTGGAATCCTTCTCCAGAATAATTTATACGCTGCTAGAGAGGAGAATGGCTACTGACAGAGTCATTAATGATTTACAAAATATTCAATTCAAGAAGTCCACAGATCTCTCTATTTTTCAAGGAGCAAGCACTGAATAAATGATTTTAAATAAATAAGTATTCTGTTCAATTCTAAATGTTACTACCTGTGAAAGACCCCTGTGAAATAATAGAGCAAGAACATAAAGGTGGACAGGATTGCTATGTTTGGTCATGATAGACAAGGATTAACTGAAGTCACCAGGGAAACTGAATACTATACAAGAAAACTGGAGTCATTATCATTACCCATGTAAAAGGACGAGAGGTTTGATTTATTCTCAGAGATGAAAATGGTAGCATTTAGAACAACAGGAGGAACTGACAGGAAAGCATCTTTCTGCTTAGGATGAAGAAAACTGTTTTAAGAAGCAGAGTCTTTTAAAAATGAAATAGACTGCCTTCAAAAACATGAAATTTTCAATTGGTGAAACTATTCAAGTATATAATTGGTTATTCATTTCCCCACCCTCTATCTTTAGGTAGAATGTGATTTCCAATATTTGGGGGATTATTTATATACATGAATTCTATAGGTTCAACAACTATAATTAAATATATCATTAATCATTGATAATAATAAATTTCTGTACCACAATCATCTGATAGCCTATCATTAAAACTGAAATTCTTAACTAAAAATGATAACAGGAATATCTTTCTACTTTATTTTTTTATTATTATTATTTTTTTTTTTCCAGTGGGTTTTGTCATACATTGACATGAATCAGCCATGGATTTACATGTATTCCCAATCCCGATCCCCCCTCCCACCTCCCTCTCCACCCGATTCCTCTGGGTCTTCCCAGTGCACCAGGCCGGAGCACTTGTCTCGTGCATCCCACCTGGGCTGGTGATCTGTTTCACCATAGATAGCATACATGCTGATCTTTTGAAATATCCCACCCTCACATTCTCCCACAAAGTTCAAAAGTCTGTTCTGTATTTCTGTGTCTCTTTTTCTGTTCTGCATATAGGGTTATCGTTATCACCTTTCTAAATTCCATATACATGTGTCAGTATGCTGTAATGTTCTTTATCTTTCTGGCTTACTTCACTCTGTATAATGGGCTCCAGCTTCATCCATCTCATTAGGACTGGTTCAAATGAATTCTTTTTAATGGCTGAGTAATATTCCATGGTGTATATGTACCACAGCTTCCTTATCCATTCATCTGCTGATGGGCATCTAGGTTGCTTCCATGTCCTGGCTATTATAAACAGTGCTGCGATGAACATTGGGGTGCACGTGTCTCTTTCAGATCTGGTTTCCTCAGTGTGTATGCCCAGAAGTGGGATTGCTGGGTCATATGGCAGTTCTATTTCCAGTTTTTTAAGAAATCTCCACACTGTTTTCCATAGCGGCTGTACTAGTTTGCATTCCCACCAACAGTGTAAGAGGGTTCCCTTTTCTCCACACCCTCTCCAGCATTTATTGCTTGTAGACTTTTGGATAGCAGCCATCCTGACTGGCGTGTAATGGTACCTCATTGTGGTTTTGATTTGCATTTCTCTAATAATGAGTGATGTTGAGCATCTTTTCATGTGTTTGTTAGCCATCTGTATGTCTTCTTTGGAGACATGTCTGTTTAGTTCTTTGGCCCATTTTTTGATTGGGTCATTTATTTTTCTGGAATTGAGCTGCAGGAGTTGCTTGTATATTTTTGAGATTAATCCTTTGTCTGTTTCTTCATTTGCTATTATTTTCTCCCAATCTGAGGGCTGTCTTTTCACCTTACTTATAGTTTCCTTTGTAGTGCAAAAGCTTTTAAGTTTCATTAGGTCCCATTTGTTTATCTTTCTACTTTAGGGAAAATCTTTAAAATTTAAAATATTACCTCTTTTGCTTAAAATGATAAATCTCCCACCTCTAACTGATATAAGGTCCTGGGAAGTGTAAAAGAAAAACATTTGATTTACAGCTTAACTACTGTATTTAGTGTCTGGAATTAGCCTCAATCAGAAGATATAAAGTGCTTTATTTTTTATTAACAGCTAATATAGTGCCTTGCTTTCCTTTCCAATTATTCTGAAAAATATAAGTAGGAAGATCCTTTGCATTGTTTTATGTAGATTATAGACAGATATTTACACCATTTCACCCTCTCCTTTCATATTTACCAATTTTAATCATCACAGTCAGTGAGTCCCTCTGGATAATCATCTTCTCAGAGTTATTCTGAACTCCTGGTGGTTGATAGAATGAAAATTCTTTTAAGATGGCTAAGAATAACAGATGTTTTTGAGGAGATTTGAGCAAGGATTATTTTGGTAGCCATTCCTCAGATCCTGTACATATTTGTTATTACATGCTGCTTGTGATATGATTTTGATATTTAGTTGATATAAAAACCTAAATCATGAATGATGAAATTAATTCTTTATTCTCTTGTGTGGCTGTTCTGGTTAAAAGGACTAGCTGAGAATATTGCTACAGCATCATACTACAATAGTTTCTAATGTAGCTCAAGGCAGCTGCTCAATCTAATCAATCAAACAATAATCCTGAGGAGATTTTATATGTATAAATGTATACACACACACACACACACACACATATATATATGTTAATATATGTTTTGTTATAGAATATGTTACAGAAAAACCCAAACAAACTTTTTGGCCAACTCTCTATATAATCTATTATATAAATATAAATATAAATATATATATATATATATATGTGACCTTGAAGGGCATACAAATGAGTATATTAATTCACTTAAGTAAAGATTGTATTATGTTTATTTGACTAATGGAGATATCCTCATTCATTCTCCAATAATAGCATCTCAAGAGAAATGGTTTAATTGCATTTTACTATTCAAACTGATTTTTTAAATACATATGTAAATATATATTTAAAGTGCCAAGAAATTGGGTAAAATATTATTTTACATGTGTGTTAGAAGTAAGAGAAAGAATGAATTAATTTGTCCATATACTAAATAAAGTCTTAGAAAAACTTTTTTCCCCAATTTGTTCTAGATATTCATTCAACCTGATGAATGATATGTTTATTTCTACTAGAGGAAAAATAACTGTAAATAAACTCTAAACTAACTTCCAGATATTAAGAAGTGTAAAGTGAATTTAAACATGAAGTTACAAATCACTCTTTCAAATATATATATATTTTTAATAAGATGTGGTCAAGAGCAGATATAATTCCTTATGGAAGAAGTCAGAAAATAATAGTGTTTGCATATACTAAAATGATTTTTAACACGTTGACTCTTTGGAAACTACTCCAATGATGTCAACATTCACCCAAGAGATTCTTATGAGCATGTATATGTGTGTGTGTGTGTGTGTGTGTGTGTGTGTGTGTGTGTGGCAAGTATGAAAACTTAAGTAAACACTTGTCTCTGTCTCTATTATTTTTAAACATGTATGTAATATACCATTTAAAACTGTTTCAAGCTTATCTTGCCCTATAATCACCTATTTAGAAGTTTCTTAAAGTTCTCTCTAATTTTGTTCTTTGACTAAATTTACTTTTTAATAGGGCCCTATGAGACTGATTAAAATTGTGAGTTATTTTACATGGGTTTTATATAAGATAATTCATAGCAGAATACAAAAGTTTCTTTCCACCAGTGGGAATCATTCAGTCACCCTGGTTCATCCTATAGCTAATTATGGTAAAACAGATCAATTTGTTAGAGGAAGTTTGAGAAATTAGTTACCCTACACTTCCAACTGTACTTTGAGACCAGTGGAGTCCCATTTTCTTGTTAACCTTCTCAAAGCCACAATTCCAACTCTCTTAGGTACCTCTCTAATTGGTACACTTAACTATGAAAATGCAGCGCTATTTTAGACACCCATTGGGAATAATACTATTTGGAAACCATCCTAGTAGAACTGGATCCAAATATGCTACCCTGAGGATAACTTCATCTTTAATTAAAAATATTTGTATAAATACTCTCCAAGGACAAAAGTGATTAATGACAACAATAGAAGAGTGCTTTGTGAGTTTTTGATTGGTCTCCAGAGTTTCCTGCATTAAAGACATAAATTTCTTTTAACTTTAACTCCAGAAGGCACATTAGACAATTTAAATTAAAAGGGCAATTTAGAGGAATTCTGTCTTCTTGCACAATTAAGATGATACTCTCCTCAAAACAAAAAGTTAACCCGAAGATGTCTTTACCAATTACACAAATCCTTAGGATTACGTGGAATAAAACGTACTTATCAGGAAATATTTTTCTTATCTATTCTAGGTTTGGGTAAGGTATTATGAAAAAATACGGAATTAGGAATAAAGAAAGCTGGATTCTAGTGGCGAATTGGTACCAGCAAGAAATGTGCACATAGGATATTCATTCTACATTTTAAATTCTCAAGAGTTTTATGTGCCATAGATTATTTTTAAGTCTAAATTAAAAAATCCATACAAATGAATGTATCCTCCATTTCCTGGTCTATTCCCCTGACTGAAAAATATGCAACATAAATGACCAGATACATATCATATTTTACAGAAAATAAAGCAAACATTTAAAACAGGAGACTTGTCAGCTTCCTTAAATTACTCAGCCTAGGTTTCATAATTCTGCTTGTCATGTAGAAAATGTCATAGTTAAATGAGTCTTCAGAAATTGCCATGTTTTGCCTCTTCGACTATTTCTTGGTCCAGTTGATAATAAAGATTATAATATAAAAAGCATAGCAAAATATAGTTTTAAAAATTTAAATACATGATTAAATTGACTATAATGAAAACTGTATTAGAGAATATCTATATACTTCTAAAACTAGCAACAGACTAGATGAAAGAATACATAAAATATGGAAAATGAGAAACTTTGAAAAATTTTTGTTACCTATATATTAAACAATTTATCATTCAAACATAAAACATATTTCCCCAAAATATTTGTAGAAAATGATTAATTTGATAACACATTAAGTTAAAAATAACATTTCTGAGATATAAATATAGGACAAGAAATTTTCAGAAAAATTATAGTAAAAGATGAAAATAATTTTACAAAGAGAAAAAAGGAAAGGGACCTAACTGATTTTGAAAATGAAGCTAACAATACCAGAAGTATTAATTCTAATAGGAAACTAAACTTGCAATTTGAGAAAACAGAAAGTAATTTTATGTAGAACTAGTAGTAGTAGTAGTATAAAGCTATAAAATGAAAATATACTAATATTGAAGATACTGTGATTCTTACTTTTATTCTACAAAAATAAGAATAAACATTGAATTAAAAATATAATAAAGCCAAGAGTAGAGAATTACCATGGTTGTCATTAATGAACCATTTATTTCTCACAAGTGTATGCATATTATAAACTTATGAAATTGTATATGTATGTATTCATTTCTTTACTGAATTCTTATTTATGAACTTATGCTAGAAAGTAAGTACATAAAAGATCAATAGGAACATTACAGAATGACATGGAAGCCAGCCTTCAAACACAGCACAATTTGAGCATCAAGACTGATAGTAAAATGGTACAACCCACAAAATAATACAGTGTGGCTCAGACGATAAAGAATCTGCCTCCAGTGAAGGAGACTCGGGTTTGATCCCTGGGTAGGGAAGATACTCTGGAGAAGGGAATGGCTAACCATTCCAGTGTTCTTGCCTGGAGAATACCATGGACAGAGGAGCTTGATGGGCTACAGTAATGGATCGGAAAGAGTCAAACATGACTGAGTGACAAAGCACACTCTGAATCTATTAGTGATTTATTAATCAAATATGTATGTACACATGTATGTATGTATTTTGGCTTCCCTGATAGCTCAGTTGGTAAAGAATCCACCTGCAATGCAGGAGACCTGGGTTTGATCCCTGGGTTGGCAAGATCCCCTGGAGAAGGGAAAGGCTACCCACTCCAGTATTCTGGAGTGGAGAATTTCATGGATTGTATAGTCCATGGGGTCACAGAGTCAAACAGGACTGAGCGACTTTCACTTTCATGTATGTATTTCAAATTGAACAATGCTTAACTTTAAAGAGAAGGCCAGCAGAGACTTTTGTGTTAAATGATTAAAGTAAAAATTATCAGGAACATGACCAAATGAATTCATCTGCCACCAACTTGACACAATAAGACAGCATCACTTCTGTGATACTCCTATTTCACACTGAAAGAGACTAAGAATGCATGGCAACAAACGGAAGCAATCTCTGCTTCTAATACAGACCTTCTGCTATAAAGGTTATCACGGAAAACTGGTACAAATATGTGTGTATATATCATTGAAACACTAATTTTTATTGATATATCCTTCAGATATATACCAAGAAGTGGAATTGGTTGATCATATGGTAGTTCTATTTTTAATTTTTTGAGGAACCATAAAAGTGTTTTCCAAAGTGGTCTACCAATTTACACCACCACTAACAATGCACTAGCGTTCCACTTCTCTACATTCTCACCAACACTTTTTATTTCTTGTCTTTTTGATAATAGCCAGCCTAACAGGGTGAAGTGGTTTTGATCTGCATTTCTCTGATGACTAGTGATGCTTAAGAAATTTTCATATACATGTTTTCTTTGTTCAGTTGGGTCTTCTATTTTGGTCTATGTCTATTTGGGTCTTCTGCCCATTTTTAAATTAGATTATTTGTGTTTTTGCTACTGAGTTGTAAGGATTTCTTATATATTTTAGATTTTAATTACTTGCCAGATATGTGGTTTGGAAGTAGGTTGCCTCTGAGTGTTTCCTTTGCTCTACAGAAGCTCTGTACTTTTATAGAGTCCCACTTTTACTTCTTTTCTCGCTTGTGCTTTTGGTGTCATATCTACAAGTCATTGATAAGACTAACATCAAGGAGCTTTCCCCCTACATTTTCTTCTAGGAATTTTAGAGTTTCAAGTCTTACATTTGAGTCCTTAATCTATTTTAAGTTACTTTTTGTAGGTGGTATAAGGATCCAGTTTTACTCGTTCGCAAGTGCATATCCAGTTTTCCCAGCACCATGTATTCCCTATTGATTATTCTTGACTCTCTTGTCAAAAATTTTGACTAGATATGCATAGGTTCACTTCTAGGTTCTCAATTCTATTTCACTGGTCTATGAATCTTTTTTTGCTAGTAAATCCTACTGTTCTGAATATTCTAGCTTTTTAGTATCGTTTTAAATCAGAAAGTGTGATGCCAAATACATTTTTAAAACTCTGATTTTGATTGGGGTTTTATGTGAAAATTGTAGGTGACTGACAATATGCTACATTTTTTGTCAATTTGAAAGTACTGATAATTAGATATTTTCATGAGCATTCCTCAATTTATTTAATAAACTGCTTATGAGTCTTTGTCCAAAAGTGTCCCTTGTGGCTCAGCTGGTAAAGAATCTGCCTGCAATGCGGGAGACCTGGGTTTGATCCCTGGGTTGGCAAGATCTCCTGGAGAAGGGAAAGGCTACCCACTCCAGTATTCTGACCTGGAGAATTCCAAGGACGGTATAGTCCATGGGGGTCACAAAGAGTCAGACATGACTGAGCAGCTTTCACTTTCACCTATGAGTCTTTGTCCAAAATAATGTGATGCCTCCAGTTTTAACCTTTTTTTTTCTTTCAAAATTGGTCTGCAGAGTCTTTTGTGGTTCCATATCACTTTTAAGATTGTGTTCTTCTATTTTTGTAAAAAACAACATTGGAAATTTCAGAGATATTACACTGGGTCTATAAAAGGCTTTGTATATTATAACATTTTAACAATATTAATTTCTCCAACCCATGAAAAGAGGGTATATTTCCATTATCTGTCTTCTTCAATTTCTTAGTTTTCCAAGAATAGATCTTTCACCTCATTGGTTAAACTAAAAGACTGTAGAAGCCAAGACATTGTATTAATGGGGGAAAAAACTAAACCAATAGTTCAATAAGCAATTATGCAGAAAGCAATAAAGGCAATATTTAAATAATCTGATCTACAACATTTAGATGTAATATGTATAACAAATAGCACTAAAGAAGGAGCAAAGTGACAAGTTAACTGAGAAAACAAATATATGAAAGTAAAAAACTGGAAAAAAAAAAAAACTAAACATGTACTATGTAAGGATAAGAATGCTGGGTTAGCAATATTAGTATCAGACAAGTTAGATTCTAAAACAAAGTGTTTAACAAGGGACAAACATTATTGGCCCACTTATTAAAGTGATAAATAGGTCGATAACCCAGTAAAAATCAACAATTATAAATGTGAATGTCCACACTAACAAAACTTCAAATCAATAAAAACATAGAAGACAAGTGATATTAGCAACTGTCTTAATCTAATTGACATTTATTAAGAATTACATTTAACATTCTTTAAACATTTCTTGCAACAGCAATCTTTTAAATTGTACATAAAATGTTGACCAAATAGATAATATCCTGGGCCATATAAAATTCTCAGTATATTTTTAAATAACTGAATCACTCAGAATGTGTTCCCCTACCACAACATTTAATTAGGAATCAAAAATAATAAAAAATTTAAGGCATCCAGAAAGTCTCAAAATGGCTGGAATAGCATCTAAAAATCCATGGGTGAAAGCAAGAATAAATAAAAAGAAAAAAAATTAACTCATTTACTTTGAATGTTATTGAAAAAACTTATCAGAATTACTGAGATTAAGCTAAAGTAGGCCTGCAGGAAAATGTATAGAAATTAATGTATAGATAGGATAACAAAAAAGTATGAAATAATTACTTAAGCTTCTATCTTAAGTAATAAAATAAGAAAAATCAAGATGCAAAATAATCTGAAGAAAGGAAGTAATAAAGATAACAAGAGGAAGCAGTAAAATTTAGAAATTAAAAGAAACAGGAAAAAAGAAAAGCAAGTCATTGTATATAAAAACGTTTCCAAGAAAACATCAATAAAATTGATAAACTTTAGCCAACTAATAATTAGAAAATTGGACACATATTAACCAATGTCAGGAATAAGAGGGTATCTATTACTATTAGGGAATTAAAAGACTATTAGGGAATATTATGAACAACTTAGTGTGAAAAATTTTAATAACATAAATGAAAAAATTCCTTAAAGGACCAAAATATCCCATTTACTCAAAAATATTTAAAAATCAAAAATTTTCAATAAAATGTGAGCAAACAGAATTTTGCTAAAGGATTTTAATAAGAATGATAAAGTGTGTTTTATTTCTGGAATGCAAGGATAGTCTTACACATGAAATTGGATCAACATAACACACCACATTAAACAAATGAATAGGGCAAAAAGCAATTATCTAAATTGATGTCGAAAAAGCATTTAACAAAAATCAATACACTTTCATGGCAAAAACATTCAACAAACTATGAACAGAAGGAAAGAACCTCATCATAATAAAGGCCATATATGAAAAACCCACAGCAAACATCATATTTAATGATAAAAGACTGAAACTTTCCCCCTAGGTTAAGAAACAATGCAAGGATGCCCACTTTTGCCAATAGTTTTCAACACAGTACTATAGTTCTAGAAAGAGCAATTTTGACAAGAAAAAAAAAAAGCATCCAAACTGGAAAGAAAGAAAATTATCTCTGATTGGAGATAATATGATTTTATGCATAGAAAACCTTAACTATTACACACACACACACACACACACACACACAATAAACTCTTAGAACAAATAAATTCAGCAAAGTAGCAGAATACAAAGTTACACAAAAATCAGCTGCATTTCCATATATTAATAATGAACAACTAAAAAGAAAATTAAGAAAAGTATTCTAAGAGTAAAAATAGTAACTAAAATAATAAATATTTATGAATTAACAAAGGAGCTAAAACTACAAAACATTAACAAAAGATTAAAGACATAAATAAATGGAAACATATAGCATGTACACGAATTGGAAAAATGAACATTCTTAGGATGCCAACACTACCAAAAGCAATCTACAGATTCAATGCATTCAATATCAAAATCCCAATGAAGCTATTTTTTTTTTTTGCAGGAATAGAAAAACCCATCCTAAAATTTATACGGAATCTCAGTGAATCTCAAATAGTCGAAACTGGAAAATACTGAAAAAGGAAGAATAAATTCCTCCTTTTTTCAATACTGAAATAAGAAGAACAAAGCTGAAGGAATAACACTTCCTGATTTCAAAACTCACTACAAATCTGTAATATTCAAAAGAGTGTGGAGTTGGCATAAAGACCAGTTGATTACAAAAGAGACTTCACAAATAAACTCTCATACATATTGGTCAATGGTTTCTGAGACGATGCCAAGACTTTTCAATGGAGAAAAGGCAGTCCCTTCAACAAATGGTGCGGGAAAACCGGATATCCACACGAACAAGAATAAAGTTGACTCATTACCTAACAACAGATACAACGTTTTAACTCAAAATAGATGCATCCCTAAAGGTAAGACCTAAAACAATAAAACTCTCAGGAAATAAAAAGGGTGAAACTTCACAACTTTGAATTTGCCTATTATTTTCTGGATATAACACCAATAGAATGGGGTATCTATGTCTATATATGTATATATATACAAATTGACCCTCACAAAAATGTAAAAATGCTTTGCATCAAAAGATATTAACAATAGAATAAATTGGAGCCACCTACATAATGGAAAAAAATATTTTCAAATCATATATTTGATAAGGTATTAGTACTCATAGTATATAGGAAACTGCTAAACTAAAAAAAAAAAAAAAGAAAATCAGATTCAAAAGTAGTCAAAGATACCACCTTATAAACAATTAGGATGACTACTACCAAATAAAGCAAACAACTTTTATGAAGATGTGGAGAAACTCAAACCTTTATACACTGTTGGTGGGAATGCAAAATGGTGCTGTTGTGGAAAGCAGTACAGACAAATTCACTGGATGAATAAGACTGCTTCCTGTGTCTTGTTCAGTAAGATAGCACTAGAATAAGGACCTGCTTCAGGGTCCATAGTTGGGTCCTTAGTCAGTGGCCTGATACCAGATACATGGACAGAAAGGAATGTCTTCCACTGGGTGTTTAGTCCTGTAGGACTGCTGGCAGACTATGGCTGTGAAGAAATTGGATCCAAATATAGGACCCTTTTAGTATCTCTGGGGGTGCAGATGGGAGTGTCTTCTGTACAGTATCTGGGCCAGCAGGACTGTTTGTAGACTGCTACTAGGATGAGCTGGAGTCCAGTTACAGCTTTGAAACCTACAGCCTGACTGAGGTTTGGTGGGCTTACTCCCAGGGCTCCCAGACTGTGGTCAAGGAGTTGGAGCCGGTTCACAGGCTATAGCCAGGACTGAGGTCTATACACCTGTCACCTGACCCACAGTGGGCATGATTCCGGCCAAGTCCCTTGGTGTACGGTGCTGGTGACAGGAGACAAACAGCCATATTCCAGTCCTCAGGGGCATGGGGCTGCTCCCAGGACATCAGTGACTGAGCCACCTACATGTAAGCCTGCAGTCTAAACATGGCTCTTCTCCATACTGGACCGCTCTGGAGTTTCACACACTCCTACCTGCATCTCCAGTCTCCCACAGAAGCACTCTTGTCCCTCTTGTCCATGGCTGGACGACAAGTTATTGTTGTTCAGAAGGCATATGAAAGGGAGATGTCTTATTTAGTCATCTGCTGATATCACTCCTCCCTTTTTGTAATCTTTGAACAATATTTTTGTATCACATGAGCTAAAGAATTTTATAATTTTCCATATTAAAGTCTTATACATCTTTTGTTAGATTATCCCAAAATCCTTAATAATCTCTGATACACATAATCTCTGATACATATAAATAGAATAGTCTTTTAAATTAAATATTGTAGTTGTTAACTGCTATTGTATGGACATGCAATTGATCTTTTGTGTTAATCCAGACACCTTCATAAATCCTTCTTTAGATTGTTTTTGTAAATTATCATATAAACGACAGTTTAATCCTACATTTGATCCCCTATACTTTAAATTTATGTTCATTTTTGTATTGCATTTGTTAGATTTCTAATAGCATGTTGACAGAGAAGGCAATGGTGACCCACTCCAGTCCTCTTGCCTGGAGAATTCCATGGACAGAGGAGCCTGGTGGGCTGTAGTCCAGGGGTTGCGAAGAGTCAGACACGAATGAGTGACTTCACTTTCACTTGCATGCATTGGAGAAGGAAATGGCAACCCACTCCAGGGTTCTTGCCTGGAGAATCCCAGGGATGGCGGAGCCTGGTGGGCTGCCATCTATGGGGTCGCACAGAGTCGGACACGACTGAAGTGACTTAGCATCAGCAGCAGCATGTTGAACTGCATTTAGGGATAATGGGTATTGTGTCTTTTTTGTAATTTTAAAGAAAATGCTCCTAATATTTTCCTATTTTCCCAATGAAAAGTGTTCAGTCTGTAGCTATAATTTAGCAGCTTAATAAAATTTAGTTATTTTTCTAATTTTACTGTTTTTAAAATCATAAAATACTGTTATAACATCAAATATTCCTTCTACACTTTTTGTGACAATTCTTTTTAAAATATTTTAATCTGTTAATATGTCAAATATTTTTTGAGTTTTAATGTGGCATTAAACCACCATGATATTTAAGGTAATTATCCTCCAATTTAATTAATTAATTAAAATTAAATAATATGTCAAATTTAATTCTGCATTGTCTGACATTGAACCATCAATGCCTACCTGCTATATTTACAACTTAGCCATAATGATCACCTTTTATCATATTCAATGTGTTTAAAATCCAATTTTATAATGCATATTAGGATGACATAGTTTCCTTAAATTGTGGAATATTTACAAGTTTATTAGCTAACTAAATGTGCCCCAGAAATTCCACCATAAAGGTTTTTTGAGTTTAAATACTCTGAACTTAAGACAATAAAACTATAAATCAACAATAAAAATATATTGTCTAAATAAATCTACTATACTGAAAGAACAAACCTCATCTACGTAACACTTTAATAAAAAGAATATTAAAATGAAAAATTATTTATATTGAATATAATAATGAAAGCAAAGGAAAATTACATTGAAAACTATATAAAAGTCTTAAACACTTTCCATTAAAGTAAAAACAGAAAATAAATCAACCAAACCTTCAACTAATGAATTCAGAAACAAAAGATTAACAAAACCAGAAAAACCTTAGATATATTAAAATAATCATGGAGATATGCAAATGTCCATGCAGATATTGATTAATGGACATAATGGGTGTATTTATCAATTAATTTAAATAGTACAATATTTATGAGTTGCAGTTTGGAATACATCTAAACAAAGCAAAACTAGAACAGGAAACCTATGTAACACCTAGATGTCACATCATAAACTACTTTGAAAATAATTATATGGAACTCAAAATTCTAGGTATAAAGTCAAATCCATGGCAGATTTAATTAAGGAACTAAAATGGAATAAAATCCTAAGAATTAAAAATAAAAATGTATAATTACAGACATCAAAAGAATTAATTACTATAAGACACTATTTTATGTCACTCCATGACAATGCTTTTTTCAAATCTAGAGGAAAATAAGGATTTTCAATCAATATATAGATTACAAACATTACAAGAAAGAAAGTAATGAGATCAATAAGTATGTGTTTAGTCCCTAAGTTGTGTCCAACTCTTTTGTGACCCCATGGAATGTAGCCCACCAGGCTGCTCTCTCCATGGGATTTCCCAGGCAAGAACACTGAAGTGGGTTGTCATTTTCTTCTCCAGGGGAATCTTCCCAACCCAGAGATGGAACCCTCATCTCCTATATTAGCAGGCAGATTCTTTACCATTGAGCCACCAGGGAAGCCCTCAATAAATGCAAGTGATACTAAAAATATTACCAAACACTTATTATTAAGACTCCCCGTTACAAATAGGTGTACAGCAACCATACCACATTTATTTATTTTTTAAAAAATTTTTTGTTCCTTGATGAAATCATTAATGTTTGGACTATTAAAGATATTATAGGTGTAATACTTTGTACCACCCCTTCATATAATTATCTGAGCAAGGCCAATGATTTATATCACTGTGGCACTTTCAACTCTCATTTGCAAAGATTGGATGCTGGCAAACTCAACTATGATTTGGAGAAAACAAATTCCATAGAAATTTTAATAGTGTCTCTTTCTTTTTCCCCCAGATATATAGATGGATATATAGATATTCATATAATCATATATATTTTCAGATATTATATTAATACATTTAGTGTGTGTACTTATTTAGCAGTACTGTATTCATGAGTTGTAATTTTGAATATACCTAAGCAAAACGTCGGACACGACTGAGCGGCTGAACTGAACTGAACTGAAGCAAATCAAACAGAAACAAACTTCTGTAACAAACAGATATCATACCATAAAATAACTATGAAGTAATATAAAATATATACATTGATTTTCATTCATTTAAAAAAATCTATTATGTTAAAAAATAAACTCGAATCTTCAAAAACATAGATGAACTTAAAATTATTCCATAACAAATTATTACATATATTGATTTTAATCTAGCCTACAGTTTTACAGATGGCCAGAGGTCAATGAAAAGATTTTTTTCTCAACAATATCCTTTTTACAGCATTTTTAACCTCTCTATTCCTTAGACTATAAATCAGAGGATTCAACATAGGGATGATAAGAGTGTAGAATACAGCTATAATCTTGTTCATCTCTGGTGAAGAGATGTCTCCAGGCTGGGCATACATGAAGAATACAGTTCCAGAGAACAAACTCACCACAGTGATATGAGAGCTCCAAGTGGCGAAGGTCTTACTCCTGCCATGAGTTGAGGGGTTCTTTAGAACAGTGGAGAGGATACATGCGTAAGAAACCAGAATGACAGGTGTGGTAGTGATGACGATGAGGGCAGAGAGAATAAAAAGAGTACAATCTCATTCACCAAGGTGTCCACACAGGAGATCTTGATCAGGGCTGGGACATCACAGAAAAAGTGGTCCAATCTGTTTTCTCCACAGAAACGCAAACTGAAGGTGAAACCTGTTTGGATCATGGAGTTGGTGCAGCCACAGACGTAGGAGGCAATCACCAAATGAACACAAGCATGCTGGAACATATGGACAGCGTAGTGGAAGGGCGAGCAAGTGGCTAAGAAGCGATCATATGCCATCACAGCTAGAAGAAAGCCTTCATCCCAACAAAGAGAGCAAAGAAAAAGAACTGGGTTGCTCAGCCATTGTAAGAAATTCTCATCTTTGGGTAAGAAAGTGGCCAGAGTTTTGGGAGCAATGATGGAGGAGTAGCAGAGATCTAGATAAGACAGATTTCTAAGAAAGAAATATATAGGGGTATGAAGTCTGGAGTCGATTTTAATGACAACTAACATGCTGATATTTCCCACCATAATGACCATGTAGATAAGCAAGAAGAATGAAAATAAGAGAAGCTGTACATCTGGAGATGTTCAGAATACCAGTAGAATAAACTCCATCACTTCTGAGTAATTCTTATTCAGTTCATTCTTCATAGCTGAGACCTATCTGAGAAAATCTGTGGGTGACCACGAATCCTATGGAAAGCCTTGTCAACTTTCCATTCTTTTTTTAAAATTGAAATATAGTTCATGTACAATATTATATGTTACAGGTATACAATATAGTGATTCACAATTTTGAAGTTATACTAAATTTATAGTTTTTAAAAATATTGGCTATATTCCCTGTGTTGTACAATATATCCTTGTAGCTTATTTTATGTATGACAGTTTTTACCTTTTACTTCCCTATCCCTATATTTCTCCTTCCCCCAACCTCACCCCAATGGTAACTACTAGATTGTTCTCTATATTTGTGAGCCTGCTTCTTTTTTGTTATAGTCACTAGTTTGTTGTATTCTTTAGATTCCACAGATAAGTGATATCATACAGTATTTGCCTTTCTCTGTTTGACTTATTTCACCCTCCAGGTTCATCCACATGGCTGCAAATGAGAGAAACAATGCTATTGGAATATGAAGTTCTCTTGGCAACATATCTAACAGAATAACTTTACTTTTGGAAAGACCAGTAGCCAAATATATATAAGTTTTTCTAATATATTCAATGTCAATGATATGAGAAATGTAGATGGGTAGAAGATGTCTGGGATAGTGATGCTATGAGTCATTTTATGCCATTTGTTCAGAACTTTGGAATTAGATGGACTAAGTCCAAATTTCACCTCTTTCAATCTGAAATAATCTAAAATTGCTACCTACGTTTTCAATGCCTGAAGCCCTCTTCTGTGAAATGGGAGGTAATAATACCTACTTTATAGGATTGTTGTAATAAAAATGTGAAATTGAGTATAAAAAGCAGTATTTGCAGTTACTGGAACATATTAAATTCAAAATAAATGTTAGTTAAATTAACAAATAGTCACGTAAAAAATTACTTTTGTTTTAGGAATGAATATCAGGTGAAAAATTAGGTCAATTCTTTTTCCTATCACAAAATGCAGCTAGTTTGACTGTCTTAAAACATCCTGCTATATAAAAGACATTAGGAAACATGGGATTATAGTTTCATGGGATGGAGTGAAGCACCAGTCTTACAGTCATCTGAAATGATGAATGAACTCTTACCTCCTACACTAGCTACACACTCTTCAGCCTCTGCTCCTTTCCCACTTAACTCTGACTGCTAGTAGGCCTGCTTCCTTTCTGCAGCCAGACTCCAGCACATCTTTTTCCTTTAATGTAAAGCATTAACATCTCAGTACATGAATTATTGTTTATACAGAAGCAAACTTTATGATACAAGAAGTACAAGATTGACTTTCCTAAGAAGTATTTTTTTCTTTGTCTATATTATTAATCAAACAGAAGACATTAATGGAAATACACAGAGCAAACAAAACCTGTGTTGCACAAGTTTTGCTTTTTAAAACAACTATCAATGCTTAATATCAAACACTAAAGATGTGTGTGGATAAAACATCAATAATTTTAATATATCTGAAAAATTAAATCGAAGTGGAAAAGATGAAATTTTATGTTATAAATTTGTGTCCATTTCTATCTTTAATTTCTAAAATATCAAAAAAAACTTCCCATCAATAAAATTAATGTCATATTTGAAATCATTTTAATTTGGATAGTTTTACAAAATCAAAATTATAATAGAGTCAGAAAAACTGAAACCAATTTTGCTTCTGTTACTATGGTTTTATGAAGTAAAAAATGTTTTATTAGTTAAAAGTGTGGCATTTAATGCACATAAACCTAAGTTTTAATCCAGGTCCTGACACTCACTGGATAAGTAATCTTGGGCAAACTGTTCATATTTTATGAACCTCTGTCTTCTCATCAGCAAAATATGTCTTAGAACATCTATCCCATAGGGTGGTATTGAAAGGATTAAATTAAGTGATGCATATAAATTAAATAAAATATGTAGGACCTGGGAAATAGAAAGTGTTCATTAAGAGTGGATATGAGAGATTGAACATATTTTTTTTCTAAATTAAGAAATCTATCTTTAAAAAAGTTGTGATTTTTAAAAATCAGGTACCTTACTTGAGATTCAGCAGATACCAAAAGAAGCTCATTGAAGAATTTTAATAGCTCCTTTTTCCGTTAAAAGAAGCTTTGAAGAAAGTGTAGTTACTTGCAAACATGTTTAACAGTATACATTCGATCAATTCAAGTGAGGGCACTCAGTAAACAGACCTATTTATTACTAAGTCTCATATACCTTATTTTTACTTGCTAGAACCAAAAGAGGATCAGACTGACTCTCCAGTTTGACATCAAGAAATATCCTAGTCTTTATATTATGCAAAGACTGAACCAAAAATTGCTCCTACATAAGTTCTAAATCCTTTGATCTAACCATGTAGTTATTCTTGTAAAAAAGAAAGTAAATTAGATATAGATAGACAGATAGATAGATATAGATATATAGATATGTGGTCTTTCTGAAAAGTAAAAAGGGCCCTAGAGGTCAATTAGGTCAATGTTTGTTAAATTTCCCATACGTTAGAATCAGCTGGGGAGGTTTTGCTTTGCTTCACTTTTAACACTGATTCCTGGATCACACCTCCTTCTTAATTAGTCTCAATATTGAAAATTGCCTAGTGAGATGAGTGTGAAGAACATTCATTTATGTTTTATGATTCTCAACTGATCACAATGAAGCCAGTCCCTACTTAGAAGTTTGAGGACAAGTGGATTTGGTCTCCTTATTGCTTCCTGGCAGAATAGCAACATTCTCACTCAAAGTCAATCAAATGTATTATTAATCATACATATTCTTCTGGAAGGATATTTCCACCCTTCATTGCATTGTTTTACAAATATCCCTTCCAGGAATTTCTGTCTTTGTTCAACACAAATGTGTAATAAATATAATCCATTTCTTATTTTCTGATGCCAGTGGATATCAAAACTAGATCTCTAAATGCTGCATATATAAAACATGCTTCTCCCCCCTCCCCCAATTCTCAGGCATTCTTTTAGCTTCTTTACATTTATACCTAATTAAAATCACCGTCTTTCTACTACTTAGGTGGATTGGAAAAGAAGTTTAATTTGTTTTGCAAAACAAAAGAGTTGACTTCTGATTCTGGCAAAGAAAAAGTAAAAGAAACCAGATCTCTGCCTGAATCAGTAACAACAGAGTCTCTTTTTTCACTCTCACTCTGGGTCTCTCTCCTCCCTCTCTCCTTCTTCCCTGTGATACACATGCCACATAGACACACATATGCGTATATATAGTTCAAAACTATCCCACAAAGAAAAACTCTAGTTCAGTTTACTGGTGAATTTTACCAAATACATAAGTAAGATCTTAATAATAATTCTACATAAACTTTTCCATGGAATTTAAATGAGGGAATACTTCCTAATTTATTTGATGAAGCCAAGATAAAGGTGGTATTAAACCAGACAGACACAGAACAAGAGAAGAAATACAGATCAATATCTGTTGTGAACATTAATGTGAAATTTCTAAACAAAAATTTAGTAAATTTCAGTCCAACAGAGGACCAAGGAATGTCAAAGGGATAAGACACTAGGATGAAACAGACGCTATCCCAGGAATGCATAAATGATTTATTGTTCAAAAATAATGTAATTTACTATATTAACAAAGTGGAAAGGAGAATATATATACACAAAAACAGACATTTAATTCTGATAACTCTCAGCAACTTTCCTCAGCCTGATAAAAGGCATCTATGAAAAATCTAGGGGTAATAGTATCACCCTTAATGATGAAAGTCTGAAAGACTTTATCTGAAGATCAGGAACAAGACAAGGAGATAGAAAATTGTAAATATAATTGATATTAGTTTAGCAGAAACCTGGCAAGGATTCAGAATTATAGACAATTTTGTTGAAAGAAGATTATATTTTTCAAATACAATAGCTGACAACTTTAAATTTAATGGGACAACTAACTGTTGTAATGGTTTGGCCTGTCTAGTCCCCTCTGATAACCTTAGGGACGACTTCAAACTGTGGCTCAGACAGCATTTAGTGAAGTATGTTGAACCAAAGTTTTCCCACAGCAATTTGTTTAAAAAAATCAATAAATGATTAGAAAAATTTAGTGTTTGTGTTAAAAATTTCTTCACTAGTAATAACTGTAGTAAGAATACAAAAGGGATTTTTTTTCCATTTATTTTTATTAGTTGGAGGCTAATTACTTTACAATATTGTAGTGGTTTTTGCCATACATTGACATGAATCAGCCATGGATTTACATGTATTTCCCATCCCGATCCCCCCTTCCACCTCCCTCTCCACCCGACCCCTCTGGGTCTTCCCAGTGCACCGGCCCTGAGCACTTGTCTTATGGGCTGGTGATCTATTTCACCCTAGATAATATACATGTTTTGATGCTGTTCTCTTGAAACATCCCACCCTCGCCTTCTCCCACAGAGTCCAAAAGTCTGTTCTGTACATCTGTGTCTCTTCTTCTGTTTTGCATATAGGGTTATCGTTACCATCTTTCTAAATTCCATATATATGTGTTAGTATGCTGTAATGGTCTCACTCTGTATAATGGGCTCCAGTTTCATCCATCTCATTAGAACTCATTAGAACTGATTCAAATGAATTCTTTTTAGTGGCTGAGTAATATTCCATGGTGTATATGTACCACAGCTTCCTTATCCATTCGTCTGCTGATGGACATCTAGGTTGCTTCCATGTCCTGGCTATCATAAACAGTGCTGCGATGAACATTGGGATGCACGTGTCTCTTTCAGTTCTGGTTTCCTCGGTGTGTATGCCCAGAAGTGGGATTGCTGGGTCATATTTCCAGTTTTTTAAGAAATCTCCACACTGTTCTCCATAGCGGTTGTACTAGTTTGCATTCCCACCAACAGTATATGAGGGTTCCAAAAGGGACTATTTTGAATTATTGATTTACTTTGATATATAAGCACTTATATAAATGATTACTAAAAAAGTTGTTAAATATTGTGACTATTACCCCTTTTGCTAACTGCTGAAATAATTGAATCATAAGTCAAAACTCTTCCTATGATAAAAAATCCTTTGTCAGATGGCAATTCCCATTAATTCCTGGAAAGCTTGAAACAGTGAATAATTTCAATGTTATACAATCTCTTCAGGATTTTTAAAGTTGAGGAAAAATCTGCCATCTTTTAATGATAAGACAAGTTTAAGTACAAAATGTGGCATGATCAGTATGAGGAAACCAAATAATGATCTATCTTAATGATGAATATATATATACAACAATTCTAAAGAAAATCCAATAAAACCCATGCAAAGGGATCTCCAGATAAAACAAATTCAGATATAATGTAATTGGAAAATATTTTCCATTTTCTGTTCACCTGTTTTTTGAAACAAGTGGTGACATCTCACAGGACTTATTTTTGGTGAGGGAAATAACAAAAGGAGGGGAGAGAAAACAAGACTCACAGTATCAGAGACAGCTTTATCTTGGGAGACAGGGAGGTGTTTGGGACTTTGCACATTTCTGGTTATTATTAGCCAAGCTCCTCTCCTCAGGACTATCTGATGGGGATGGAAACTAGGTAAGGAGGCAATAATTAGAATACTTAACCATCATTCTGGAAGTTCGACTCTACCATTGTACCTAGAATCTTTGCCTTGGCATTTAGTCAGACAACAGCCACCAGAGGGCAGCAAACTGCAACTGGATCAAGCCTTTGCTTCTGGAGCCAGAATCCTCCAGGAATCCTTAACAGTCTGCACATCCTTGCCTGCACCACGTCATTCTATTTCTTTTTTAACCTGTTTCCTCATATTTTATAAACTCTTTTTAAACCAATTAACTGTTAAAAGAAGACAAGTTTTTATTCAAAGTGAGGCTCTAAGTCTTTGCAAAGACTCACTGAAAATTTGGGATAGTCTTTGTTAAGGAGACATTCACTCGCTATGGCAGGAAACAAAATGAACAGATATGACCATTTAAAACAGAATAGAAAATATGACACAGCATTGGGAAGTATATGATCTTCATAGGTGTGATGTGACTTTTAAGAATTAAAGTAATAAACTTTTCTACATATAGACATGTAAAGAATATCATTTAAATATCTATAAAGTTATAGTGACTTCTATTTCTTATCTGTTAAGTGATACAAAAATATTTTCTGGAAAAATTCTGTTACATTCCATATCATTTGTTTATATATAAGAATAACTGACAGATATGTATAATCTAACAAGGCTCAGAGAACAATACTATCTCTAAAAGTAAAAGATGATGAGTTTGAATAACTTGTTGAATCTTAAGGGTTGAAAGGGAAAAATGTGATACACTTGCTAATTACAGACACAAACGATGCAACATAGGCTTATACTTCTGAAAGATGGAAATACCAGAAGTATTATTTTCCTCTAAAACAACATAACAAAAATGGAGCATACATAGAAAGTACAAAAAATGACTTCAGTGAGTAAAATGAGGTGAAGCAAAAGTGAAGACTAGAGTGAAGTAAATAGATTTTAAAAATGAATGTAAGTGAAATATACTACCTTCATGTAAGAGAATTACATTTGTGATAATGGAAAGAGAACTTGATTTATAGAAATCATAAGTATAAGAGATTTCATAGAAAAACTGAAATTCAAAGCATAATATATATTGTGGATGATATACTGCAATGTAGGTAAATACAATAAATTTGAGTTTTCTAAATTATGTTTGGTAGTTGAAGAAAAATTACAATGCAGTCTTCTATAGTTCTAAGTATATAATATATAGATTATTTAAAAACTGAATTTAAATGAGAGAGGGTAAACAAATATAAAGAGAGTAAATTCCTATATGTAGACAGAAATGATACATGCAATTTAAGGTTGCATTTCTCAAAGTGAATTGGTAATTATTTATTTAATAGCAAAATACCAAAAAAAAAAAAGGGAACACAGAACAAAGATATTGAAATGGCAAAAGTAAAGAACAATAACAGATCTTTACAATTAATGTAAATGAGATAATCTCCCCTATTTCAAAATATGGTGTCTGCTGTATATGTGGAGTGGGAGGAAAAGTTTAAGTTTTTCAAAGTCACAGCTATAAAATGCTATTGTGAAAAGTTTAAAATCAAAGTTTTTATAAGACACACCAGATAAAAATTTTAAATAAACACATAGCTCATCACAGTGGTGTAGGCATTCTCTTTGTCTCTCTCCTTCAATCTACAATCAGTAAAGTGAAGTGAAAATGAAAGTCACTCAGTCGTATCCGACTCTTTGCTACCCCATGGACTATAAAGTACATGGACTTCTCCAGGCCAGAATATTGGAGTGGGTAGCCTTTCCCTTCTCCCGGGGATCTTCCCAACCCAGGGATTGAACCTAGGTCTCCCTCATTGCAGGTGGATTCTAAAACATTCATAATTCAACAAATGTGCCTCTGTCCAACACACCAGGACACCCCAGAGAATTCCACACATAGGCACATCTAAAGATGGGTGAACTGGAAACAGAGGAGGCAGAGCCAGGGCTAAGCAGGGTTGGTGCCCCCCAGCTAGGCTTGCAGTCCCAGAGAGCCCAGGAAAGGTGGCACACAGGACTCAGGCCTCCAGGATGCAAGAGCAACCACAGCCATAAGAAAACAGGCAGCGGCAGAGCCTGTGACCCCATTTCTTTAGCCATAGAGGCATCCGTGACTCTGGCCTCTTGCCCACCCACAGCAGCTCCTGCGAACTCAACAACTCCAGATGTAGCCGAGGAACCTGTGACCATAGCTCCCCCGACACTTCTGTCCTCTCCCTGGGGTGGTGGAGCTGCCATCCCAGGAGACCACAAAGGTAGCCGAGGGGACAGCCAGACCAGAGCCCCAGATGGCAACATCCACCACAGCAGCGGCAACGCCAGCATCAGTGGCGAGGCACTAGTCACCCCAGAGGCACACGCAGTAACAATGAGGGCAGAAGTGGTGGAAGGAGGAAATTGCCAATCCTGTCTTATAACCAGAGGCAGCCCAGGTAAGAGAAACGGAAAACTGGAGCTACAGGACCATCT
Source organism: Dama dama (assembly GCF_033118175.1). Lineage (NCBI taxonomy): Eukaryota > Metazoa > Chordata > Mammalia > Artiodactyla > Cervidae > Dama > Dama dama. Next base: position 72,419,519 of record NC_083683.1, read on the forward strand.
GCTGAAAACAACAAGAGGAACACCTCTAATTATTGACCTGTTGGATCATTATAATCAGGTTACCAAAAAAAAAAAAAAAAGGCAGCTTTAACTGCCTTTAAGGAAGAAAGATGTTCATTACTTCAAATGCACTAGCAGAGAAACAGCTCATCAAGCACCATGAAAATCCACCCTAACACAGTAGCACAAAGTTAAAACAACAATTCTCCAGAAACCAAACTCTAAGCCACTTCATTTGTTACATAAACACATTTCTGGTTTCAATAGAGACATGTTTTTTAAAAGACATAAACGTAACTAAAAGCATCTAAAAGAAAAGAGAAAAAACAAATGCTTATTTCAGAGAATAAACATGAAACAGTCTCATGAATGGATATGATTCCTTACATATTCCTTAGAATAAAGTAAACCCTTTACCAACTATGAAATCAAGCAATTCATGAATAATCAACAGTATTAAAAGAAACAAATATTTAACAGGAAGTAATTCTGCAACATAGATTCCATTTCCTCACTGTTTAGATCATGATTTAAACTTGCTAAGATGAACAAGTATTAGGGGGGCGGGGAATGCAGCTTCTCTCTCTTTAGTTTTCTGCACTTTTTAATTGATTAAACCAACAAACATAGCGGCGAAGGGTCCTGAGAGAAACTCTTTCCTGGGGAGAAAAATCAGAGCAGTAGTCATTCCCTTTGCAAGGGACCTAAATGTCTCTCTGATCAGTGTATTGCATCATAAAGCAAAAAATGAAAATGAGAAGTAATTCCTCACCAGAGCTTCGGAAAACCAGCAAGGCTCGGGATCAGGCATCTGGCTCAGCTCCTCCGATGCTGCCTGGACGGTGATGCTGCGCTCGGAGGCCCAGAAGGCGGGCCTCGTGCTGGAGGGAGCACGGCGGCCTGATGCTGATGCTCAACGTGACCCGACGTTGTGGCAGCTCCCGCCGAGTATCTCGGCCTCCAGGACGCGAACCTGTGGCTGCAGGACGACAAGCTGCAGCTGCGCGGGCTCTGCGGCTTCCTGGACGCCGCCGACCAGCACAAGGTGGGCAGCGCGCGACCTGTGGCGGCGTTGTGGGCGCCACGTTGCCTGCGCCTGCGGCACGAGGTGGCCCCGGGATCATCTGAAGCTGCGGGAACTCGAGGCGCGCCGGGAGGCCCTGCTGGGCGGGAACCTGGAGCTCATGGAGCAGTGCTGCTGCTGCTGCTGCTGGACCAGGAGGAGCGGGGACGCGGGCGGCGGCACCGGCTGCCACAGATGGAAGGACTGCCGGGCCGGCTTGTGCAGGCGGTAGGCGGGCGGCGTGGGCCAAGGCAGCAGGTCGAGCGCCGCAGCGGCGGAGGCCCAGGCCGCTACCCGCACTTCTCGGACCTGCTGCTGCCCCCTCAGGCCGTCCAAGGCCCCCCGGAAGACAAGGCCGTCACCCCGCACACGTCCTTGGACGACCCGCTGGCGCCATCGCACCACCGAAGCGTCCTCTCTGGCCTGCGCGGTAAGGACGGCACCGGCCCGGCAGCGCGGGTCTCTGGACCACAACCCCTTTCCCCCACGGGTGGCCCCCACTCCAGACCCCTCCTCCGGCTCCAGACGGGAAGATCCCAAGTCCATCTGAAGTGGGGCTTTGAGTGGTGATTTTCTGGTTAAGTGATGGAGGCGTGGAATTCGCAGTGGGCCGGGTTCCCGTCCGAGTTGAGTATGAGAGGCTGGAACTCTAGGGTTAGCTGGAGGCGCCACATCCCAGCCTGGAAACCCTTGTCTGGGAGCCAGCAGTTTTTCATGGGGGAAAATAATGCAAGGCCATTTGTGCAAATGTGGAATTTCCTGTCTTATTTGTTGCGACCTGCAGCCCCAAACCTGAGTGGAGTCCACGTGTGTGCTGGGATCCCACCCCGGCTTCTCGGTGCTGCCTGCCTGCTGGGAAGCGGCCCAGGAAGCTGGGCCAGAGGACCAGGGCCAAGAGCCTTCCTGGTCAGCCTTTAGTCCTGCCCTTCTCAGGGTCCAGGGACTTTTCTCAACCGAGGCTCTAAGACTTCGCAGAAGAATATGTGCTTGGAATGGGTTCTGGCTTTTCGTCTCCGTGTGCCTCAGTTTCCTTCTCTGTAGAATGCAGACGATGATCCCTACCCCTGGATTTGAGGTGGATAAAAGTCTCTGAAGGGGTTTGTAAACTGTTGGTCACATGACTCAGGTGGTAAAGAATCTGTGTGCAATGCAGGAGACCCGGGTTTGATCCCTGGGTCAGGAATGATACCTTGGAGGAGGAAATGGCAACCTACTCCAGTATTCTTGCCTGGAGAATCCCATGGACAGAGGAGCCTGGTGGGCTACAATCCATGGGGTCACACAGACTCGGACACTGGAAAGTGAGTGACTAACACTTTCACTTTGCCAGAAGCCCCATGGTTGCCGGCTGCCAAGGTGAAGTTTGGAGGACTTTTAAGCCTCAGGAAAGCTGGGTCTTCTCCCATCCCCCCAGTGACTGTTGGGCAGATCGGAGGGGGACCCCATTCCCCAACCCTCTGGATCAGTGCCTCCTCCTTGCTATCTCGCTCCTCTCCTGCTTCCATGTCCTTCCACAGTTTGGGGGGCTTAGCTCCTCCTCCTGGTGGCAGTTACTGCTGCCTCAGCTATTTGCCTGAGGTAGAGATTAAATGGCCCTTTCTGGTTCTCTTTGAAGGCTTTCCTAGTTCAGAGAAAATGTATCTAGGCCTTCAATAACTGTTGTTCCCCAGAGTGACAGCCTGCGGATGGGATGGGAACTGGGCCCTCTCTCTCGGGTTGGATGACTGAGTGGTCTCTGCAGGTGTCTTGTGTTGGGGACTGGGGTACTAGGCTGGGGAAGGTCGGGTGCTAGCCCAGCACAGTTTTTGCTTTACCCTCTCAGTCTCTCAGTTCAGGGAAGGACTAGGGTTAGAGGGATATTTTATTACTGATTAGAAATCTAAGGCTACAATTTGGGTTTCTATTTATAACTCTGTACACCCTTCATCTCACTGCTTGCTCCTTAAGGCCAGAGGGAGTAGCTCAAAATGAAGTTTTTTGATTCATTAGGGCTGGGCAGTCTAGGAGTGAGAAGTCCCAGTCCCAGTTCAGTTCAGTAGCTCAGTCATGTCCGACTCTTTGCGACCCCATGAATTGCAGCACGCCAGGCCTTCCTGTCCATCACAAACTCCGGAGTTTACTCAAACTCATGCCCATCGAGTCGGTGATGCCATCCAGCCATCTCATCCTCTGTCGTCCCCTTCTCCTCCTGCCCCCAATCCCTCCAAGCATCAGGGTCTTTTCCAATGACTCAACTCTTCACATCAGGTGGCCAAAGTATTGGAGTTTCAGCTTCAGCATCAGTCCTTCCAATGAACAACCAGGACTTATCTCCTTCAGGATGGACTTGCAGGATCTCCTTGTAGTCCAAGGGACTCTCAAGAGTCTTCTTCAACACCACAGTTCAAAAGCATCAATTTTTCAGCACTCAGCTTTCTTCACAGTCCAACTCTCACATTCATACATGACCACTGGAAAAACCATAGCCTTGACCAGACAGACCTTTGTTGGCAAAGTAATGTCTTTGCTTTTTATATGCTATCTAGGTTGGTCATAACTTTCCTTCCAAGGAATAAGCGTCTTTTAATTTTCATGGCTGCAGTCACCATCTGCAGTGATTTTGGAGCCCCCCAAAACAAAGTCTGACACTGTTTCCACTGTCTCCTCATCTACTTCCCATGAGGTGATGGGACCAGATGCCATGATCTTAGTTATCTGAATGTTGAGATTTAAGCCAACTTTTTCACTCTCCTCTTTCACTTTCATCAAGAAGCTCTTTAGTTCCTCTTTACTTTCTGCCATAAGGGTGGTGTCATCTGCATATCTGAGGTTATTGATATTTCTCCTGGCAATCTTGATTCCAGTTTGTGCTTCTTCCAGCCCAGCGTTTCTCATGATGTACTCTGCATATAAGTTAAATGATCAGGGTGACAATATACAGCCTTGACATACTCCTTTTCCTGTTTGGAACCAGTCTGTTGTTCCATGTCCTGTTCTAACTGTTGCTTCCTGACCTGCATACAGGTTTCTCAAGAGGCAGGTCAGGTGGCCTGGTACTCCCATCTGTTGAAGAATTTTCCACAGTTTATTGTGATCCACACAGTCGAAGGCTTTGGCGTAGTCAATAAAGCAGAAATAAATGTTGTTATGGAACTCTCTTGCTTTTTTGATGATCCAGTGGATATTGGTCATTTGATCTCTGGTTCCTCTGCCTTTTCTAAAACCAGCTTGAACATCTGGAAGTTCTCGGTTCACAGTATTCTTGCTTTGAGAACCCCATGAACAGTATGAGAAGGCAAAATGATAGGATACTGAAAGAGAAACTCCCCAGGTCGGTAGGTGCCCAATATGCTACTGGAGATCAGTGGAGAAATAATTCCAGAAAGAATGAAGGGATGGAGCCAAAGCAAAAACAATACCCAGGTGTGGATGTGTCTGGTGATAGAAGCAAGGTCTGATGCTGTAAAGAGCAATATTGCATAGGAACCTGGAATGTTAGGTCCATGAATCAAGGCAAATTGGAAGTGGTCAAACAGGAGATGGCAAGAGTGAATGTTGACATTCTAGGGATCAGTGAACTAAAATGGACTGGAATGGGTGAGTTTAATTCAGATGACCATTATGTCTACTACTGTGGGCAGGAATTCCTTAGAAGAAATGGAGGAGCCATCATAGTCAACAAAAGAGTCCGAAATGCAGTACTTGGATGCAATCTCAAAAACGACAGAATGATTTCCGTTCATTTCCAAGGCAAACCATTCAATATCACGGTAATCCAAGCCTATGCCCCAACCAGTAATGTTGAAGAAGCCGAAGTTGAATGATTCTATGAAGACCTATAAGACCTTTTAGAATGAACACCCAAAAAAGATGTCCTTTTCATTATAGGGGACTGGAATGCAAACGTAGGAAGTCAAGAAACACCTGGAGTAACAGGCAAATTTGGCCTTGGAGTACGGAATGAAGCAGGGCAAAGGCTAATAGAGTTTTGCCAAGAGAACGCACTGGTCTTAGCAAACACCCTCTTCCAACAACACAAGAGAAGACTCTACACATGGACATCACCAGATGGCCAACACCAAAATCAAATTGATTATATTCTTTGCAGCCAAAGATGGAGAAGCCCTATACAGTCAGCAAAAACAAGACCTGGAGCTGACTGTGGCTTGGATCACGAACTCCTTATTGCTAAATTCAGACTTAAACTGAAGAGAGTAGGGATAACCACTAGACCATTCAGGTATGACCTAAATCAAATCCCTTATGAATATACAGTGGAAGTGAGAAATAGATTTAAGGGACTAGATCTGATAGACAGAGAGCCTGATGAACTATGGATGGAGGTTCCTGATGTTGTACAGGAGACAGGGATCAAGACCATCCCCATGGAAAAGAAAGGCAAAAAGGCTAAATGGCTGTCTGAGGAGGCCTTACAAATAGCTGTGAAAAGAAGATAAGCAAAAAGCAAAGGAGAAAAGGGAAGATATTCCCATTTGAATGCAGAGTTCCAAAGAATAGCCAGGAGAGATAAGAAAGCCTTCCTCAGTGATCAATGCAATGAAATAGAAGAAAACAACAGAATGGGAAAGACTAGAGATCTCCTCAAGAAAATTAGAGATACGAAGGGAATATTTCATGCAAAAATGGGCTCAACAAAAGGACAGAAATGGTATGGACCTAACAGAAGCAGAAGATATTAAGAAGAGGTGGCAAGAATACACAGAAGAACTGTACAAAAAAGATCTTCACGACCCAGATAATCACAATGGTGTGATCACTCACCTAGAGCCAGACATCCTGGAATGTGAAGTCAAGTGGGCCTTAGAAAGCATCACTACGAACAAAGCTAGTGGATGTGATGGAATTCCAGTTGAGCTATTTCAAATCCTGAAAGATGATGCTGTGAAAGTGCTCCACTCAATATGCCAGCAAATTTTGAAAACTCAGCAGTGACCACAGGACTGGAAAAGGTCCGTTTTCATTCCAATCCCTAAGAAAGGCAATCCCAAAGTCCCAGCCCCAGCCTCAGTGAAATCACCGGCTGGAAGTCCTTGGGAGGGTCAGATTTCTGGGCCTTGGTTTCCCCAAGCACAGTATGATACAGGGGATCACTGCAGTGCTATGGATGGGAAAGGAAATGTTTTTGGCTTTTAGCTGCATTGACAGGTTAGGGTTAGGGGTTAGGTTTTAGGGTTAGGTTTAAGGGTTAGGGTTCGCGTTAGGCAGTGTTTTTCAAGGAAAGGGTTAACTTCAAGCTTTGCCCTGCTGCTGCTGCTGCTATGTTGCTTCAGTCGACCCCATAGACAGCAGCCCACCAGGCTCCCCTGTCTGTGGGATTCTCCAGGCAAGAACACTGGAGCGGGTTGCCATTTCTTTCTCCAATGCATGAAAGTGAAAAGTGAAAGTTAAGTCGCTCAGTCCTGTCTGAGTCTTAGCGACGCAATGTACTGCAGCCTACCAGGCTTCTCTGTCCATTGGATTTTCCACGCAATAGTACTGGAGTGGGGTGTCATTGCCTTCTCCGAAGCTTTGCTCTAGGCAGGCCTTTTTAACAAGCTACTTGTTTTTAATTGCATATGCAAAAGAACCAGCTTTACAGTTTCCAGGAAAAAAATTATTTTTTATTTTAACCAATTTTCTCTGGTTCTATAGAATATCATGGCCATCCTAGTTCAGGTCATCTTTCCTTTCTGTACTCCTAGTTTAATCCCTGAATTATAGACAGATCAGCTGACAAGGTTTCCATAGGTGAACCTGTGGAAGGATCATTAACGTGGTTGGTTCCAAGAGCAGCATGGTGGCCTCGCCTCGCCCCGCCCTGCTCCTGAGCCTCTCCTCTACCGTGCTGCGCGGGATGGGAAGGGAGGGAGGGCAAGACGTCTGGAAGGCGGCGCGCCCCCGGAGGGCTGTCGGGTACGGTGGCCTTTCCGGTGGTAGAGGATGAGGAGTCGCGCCAGAAGGTGGGGGGCGTGCAGAATGGGGATCGGGTGGGAAAGGCAGCTCTCCTCCGCCTTCCCACCCGCCCCTCCATCCCCGGCCGGGCGCTCCGCCACCCTTGCCCCGCGCCGGATGGCGTCGTCTCCGGTGTCCCTCTTCCTCCCGACCTCCCTGCCAAGTTCCCTCGAGGTTGGGTCCTAGGGTTGGTGGTGGGGAGGGGGTGCTCAGCGCGCCCCCACCCGACCCCACGCGCCTTTGCCTATGGCGCCGGCCACCACTGCCTTCCCCCCCCGGCCGCGGACCGCACGGCGGGGATCCTCCGGTCGCGTCTCGCGGGCTGTGCGGCGTGACGGGTGGCGGCTCCCCGCCGCGGGGCCGCTTGCCTGCCCGTCGCCTCCCGCCGCTGGCCCTGGACCGGTCTGCCTCGGCCGGTCGTCGGTCGTCGGTCGTCGGTCGTCGGTCGTCCGCTGCTCGTCGCCAGGCGCCTCCCCACGCCCTCCGATCCTCGGGGCTTGCTCCCAACCCCTCCTCCCCACGCCTCCCGCGGCTGTCTGGTCCGGTTCTCTCGCCCTCTCACCTCTGTCGTGTCCCCTGCCCGCTTGGCACCACGCTTCCCCTCGGAGCTCCTTCCCTCTGCCCTTGGTGGTGCGGGGAGAAGGGTGCCTGGGGCGCGGGCGCGGGCAGGGGGCCCCGGTGGTTGAGGGGAGAGGACGGGGTCGGGGGCGGGGTCGGCGGTACGGGTGTGCGAGGTGGTGGGGGAGAACTCTGCCCCGTTTCGTGGGGATGGGTGTCTGGAGTCGGCGGGGACCTCTGGGCGGCGGTCGACCGGCGCACGGTGGGGCCCCCATGCGTCACGGGCCGGCAGAGTCGAGGCCAGCAGGCGGGGACGCGGTGGTGGTCGAAGTCGGGGCGGTGGCCCGTGGGGCGCGCCGTGCGCCTCGCCCGCCTCCCCCTTTCCAGGTACCTAGTGCGTGGGGCCGCCCTGGTGGCTCAGATGGGAAAGTGTGAACTCATTCTTTCATGTTAGAGTCTGTCCTAAAAATAAAGGCTGGGATGTCCTTTCAAATTCTAGAGTGAGTCTGTTAGATCAGGTTCCCTGGGAAATAGATTGTATAGTAAGTTTACTTGGGATTTTCTTGGGATCAACACCTGAGAGGATGAGAGAGAAATTGGTAGAAATATTGTTTCAATCACTTACCGGGCAATAACAGGGAAAGCTCTGGTACTGGGATGACACCTCAGAGATATACTAAATTGAGGCAAGAGTGCTGGATTTGGGTTTTCCTCTGGGAAAGATTGTAACCATCTACAAATCACTGGATTGGGTTTGTCCTCTGGGCAAGGCAGCTGTCTTCATTTGGGGTGATTTCCAGAAAAGAAATCAGCTATGATCCATAAGCCACTGATACATCCAACAACTGGGAGAATTGCCTCAGCCCCTGAAGGGTGAATCCGGAATCCACGAGAGCATGGTAATTAAGTGCTGTGATGTGCATGAGCTTAGGCAAATGGTAGACCTCACCACAAGGTGATCATTTTGGGAGAAAGATCACTTAGGGAGATTCTTAATTGTCAGTATCAGAGATATTTCCCCTGGGCTGTTACATTCCCACAGATGAAATGGGGGAAGGAGTTGGGCGGTGGGTGGCTACCGTGTTAGCAGACCAGCTGAGGGGCTCAGTGTTCAGTATGCAGATCTACACTTAACCCCTTGTTTCCAGAAGATGCTTCACAGTCCTCTGTGCCTGGTGTCCAAATGACAATCTTTACAGTTCAACATCTTCAGAATGTAAATCCATATGCCTGGGTGGGAGGGAGAAGAGTTCACTGGCTTTATGAGGTGAGAGAGAGAATCTGGGTGTCTGACTTTTTTAAAAGCAACCTTCCAATAAACTCTCACTTTCAGCCCCATATCACCCCTCAGATGTACCTGAGCCTTTCCATGGTTTGTCTTCCCCCTTGCAGATTTAAAACTCAGCCTCTCTGTTCTGCCAAATCAGCTTCCAAAGTTTCACTAACATCCGTGGCTCTTGCGGGATTTTTCAAAAGCAATGCTATACTTGTTTTACTTGGGTTTTTGGCGATGAAAAAGGAGATAAACCGGTTGCTTAGTATTTCATGTTTGACTTTAGTTACAGTAATTACTTTCTATAAGATGCCATGTGCTATCTCAAGAGATGATGTTTCTCAACCACTGGAGGTGTTCAAGCAGAGAATGGACAATCACTCAAGAGGGATGCTGACAGGATCTTGCCTGATTGGAATTAGGAGATCATTTCACCCAATCCTGGGGCTTCCCTTGTGGCTCAGTTGGTAAAGAATCCACCTGCAACGTGGGAGACCTGGGTTTGATCCCTTGGTTGGGAAGATCCCCTGAAGAAGGGAAAGGCCACCCACTCCAGTATTCTGGCCTGGAGAATTCCATGGACTGTATAGTCCATGGGGTCACAAAGAGTCGGACACGATTGAGTGACTTTCACTCACTTACTAACCCAATCCTGAGCTTCTACAGTTCTGCATAATATAGGAGAAACAACTTTATTACAGGAAATGGTACATGATAGTCAAAGAACAAGACTTTATGTATTAAACTTCTCCATTTGATAGATAGCCCTTAATATTCAAGGTCCTTTTTGATTTTTCTTCTATTTACCATGTGGGTTCAACTCACAATACTACTCAACACAGTTTATTCCCATCAATCAGATGTACCTAGTAATGTCTGAATATCAGTAGTGAGGGTAATTAACCAACACCCAAGGTGAGATCATATATACATAAGAAGGGAAAAGTGAATTACGTATTTCAGTTGTGTATATAGACTCATTAATGGATAAGTTAGTCAAAGTGATCAGTGGCCATGGAACTCTCTTTTGGGCTATTTATACTCTAGGAAGTCTTCCCTGGTAGATCCGATGGTAAAGAAAGTGAAAGTGAAAGTCACTCAGTCGTGTCCACCTCTGTGCGACCCCACAGTTCACGGAATTCTCCAGGCCAGAATACTGGAGTGGGTAGCCGTCCCATCTCCAGGAGATCTTCTGAACCCAGGGATCGAACCGTGGTCTCCTGCACTGCAGGCAGATTCTTTCCCAGCTGAGCCACAAGGGAAGCCCAAGGATACTGGAGTGGGTATCCTATCCCTTCTCCAGCGGATCTTTCCGACCCAGGAATCGTACTGGGGTCTCCTGCATTGCAGGGGGATTCTTTACCAACTGAGCTATCAGGGAAGCCCCCAGATGGGAAAGAATCTGCCTGCAATGCAGGAGCCTGAAATGCAGGAGCCCTGGGTTTGATCCTTGGGTCTGGACGATCCCCTAGAGGAGGGCATGGCAAGCCACTCCAGTATTCTTGCTGGAGAATTCCACGGACAGAGGAGCCTGGTGGGCTACAGTCCATGGGGTCATGAGTAAGCAACACAAACACACACGCACACACACACACACACTTTAGGAATCAAATTTAGATCAAGTTTTCCACTCACATCTCTTGAAATTATTTGGGAAAGTAGACCAAGTGTTCTGTTTGATTTCTGTGTTATTACATTTTAGATAATTCAATACTAAGAGGTAATATTTATACAGCCCTTACCCTGCCAGACAGAGCTCTAAAGCTTTGCATGCATAAACACATTTAAACCTCACAATAAAGTCTCATAGTAAATTCTCATAATAAAACTGTATGAGGTAAGATAGAGTTTTATTCTCATTTTATAGATGATGAAACTGGGTCACAGGAAAATTAAGCAACTTACCCAACACCACACAGCAAGTGAAAGAGCCAAGATTTGAACCACATTCTGATTTTGCTCTAGACTCCAAGCTCTCAACTGCTGGGTTGCTCTGATCTTTGTAATCAAGGTCAGACACTTTTACACAATGAGAAATATTTGATATAACATACTGTGTCATACAATGTATTATACAACAGTGTACAATTCCAACAAGTTCTGCAAGTACTGCTCCCAATTAGGCCAGCCGAAAGCAGCGCTCAGTGAATAGCACCTGGCATTAGTCAACAGAAAACATACAGTCTGCCCTCAGGATACTGGAAGACCACATATTTCTTTGATGACCAGACAAAAGCTGTTACAGCTTGACAGGCAAGTTCTGATTCATCCGCCATATTCACCAGATATTGCACCTTCAAATTTCCGTTTATTTTTGTCTTTACCAAACTGTCTTAATGGAAAATTTTCAGTTCCATGAAAGACTGCAAAGGGCATCTGAAATAGTTATTTGCTCAAACAGATAAAAAGTTTAGGGAAGATGAAATTATAAAGTTGCCAGAAAAATGGCAGAAGGTAGTGGAACAAAACAGTGAATATATTGTTCAATCAGTTCTTAGTGAAAATGGAAAAAAAAAAAAAGGAGACTTTCCCTGGTGGTCCAGTGGTTGAGATATGGTACATACACATTTTAATATTTGCACATTTATTATGGTCTAGATTAAGCCCTCATGAGCATTTTAAAAGCATGTTTCACTTTTTTACAGATTGACAAACCTCACAAATTTTTCTTGTGTATTACACATATGTAGCTATATTAAATATGTGATGTGTGGATAAATGATTAATACTAATATACAATATATGTCTGTATGTACATTGTATATAATATCATACATAATTGATATATATGTGTGTATTATATGCACATATATTTATAGTTAATATAGTATATAGTTAAACATAATATAATATATATAATATGTAGTTAATATAGCACTATAATATATATAATATAATTAATGGGCTATACATAAAACATATAACGTATAATTAATATATGCATATACATAGATATATATATATGAGTATGTTTACATATCTCTGTATTACCATATTGCTTGTGACTTTCAGATTGCATTGCTCAAATAGCTAGAATGATAGAAGACACAAATCCTTGTAATCCGTTTTGGGGCTTCTTTTTTTTTTTAAGATTTATTGCTCTGGACTGAAGAATCTCCAGTTCCATTATAAAGGCACACTTTTTCTCTAGGGAAAGAATGTATGTATTTCAAACACTTATTTTGAGGGGATAGATATGTTGATGACTGTCTGTTTGGATAAAACTATTCCACCAGATGTCACTGTTTCCCTTTCAGTGGAAGTGATTTGCCATCAAATAGTTTCTAAGATACTTTAAATAAATTAAAATGAAGTAAAGAATTCCCTTGTATATGGGTGAGTCAGTCAGCACACATTTTGTCTACAAAGAAACGCATGTTGATATCCAACACAGTCCTGCATGTTAACTTTAATATCGGTGCATACAGCTTTCTAAGCAAAGAGCTTGATGTATATGATATTGCTACACATTAAAGAGAGGGATTCAAGTATAATACAAGGATACCTTTAGCGTTTAAGAAAAATGTAGGTAAAAGTAATTTTCTTGTTAAAAAGTAAGGATTTCAATTAGTTCACGAAGCCTCACTGCCACCTTATTGCTTTATCCTTTATTCTGGGGGGTTGTTGACCCCTTCCCAACCTTGCTGACCCAAATATAGAAGATTTAGTTATAAAAATACCAGAAAAGAGAAATATGCAAATTTCCCAATCTTGTCCTTAAGACCCCTAAATTCATTTGTATCATCTTTCTGTGGGATTATCTGCCATCCATTTCAATTAACCAGACCAGGTATGGAGGGCTTAACTTGATTGTGCATGGGATAAGTATGAGGGTCAGTTTTATCTCAAGCTGTTTTCTTGTCATATTTTATTTTCCTGCCTAAAATGCCTTAGCCATGAGACCTTGAGGGCAGATAAACAGAGTGGGGATAAAACACAAAATAGAACATTTCAAATTGTGTTATTCTTTTTAGGAGTCAGTATTCTTTCTAACAGACATGTTGGAAGACACATAACTTGCTAAGTCAACATAAAAAGTAGTTTGATGATCTTGTGTGAATGGATGACATATATTAATTCTATGAGCAAGTATTTATTTAACTTTGCTACACTTCCAATATTTTGATAGGGAGTGAAGATGACATGAAGACATGAAAGATAAGCTCCCAATCCTCTGGGAGCTTCCAGTCTAATAAGGAAGAAGGACAGGAAAGGGTGTGTAACGTGCCCTTAGGGCAATGGCAGGTGTATTCATATATGTAACACTATAGACTGACTGGTTAAAGTGAGGGGTCTGAGTTCATATTCCAGGAGCCCTAGTTGCCCACTGAGGTTTGCTTATGACGTTTCACTAACAATAGACCTTGAAGGAAACACCTAGTTCAGGATATTAATAAACAGGTAAAATAAAGTTTAAAACAGGTACATTATATAACTGGACTTCCAAGAGACTTATTTCACAATAGTGTTTTATTCCAGCAGAAATAAGTTTATCTTTAGAGATTCCCTAATATGCTCATAGGTTTAACACCACCCCACCTGACTGAATTTAGAAACACACTCTTCTCCACAGTAAGGCATCTGTTTATTTTAATAACATAAATCTGACTGTGGGTAAAGAGAGGATGTCGAGTCTTCTTTTCCTCTGTAGATGCCTAATAGGTGTTAACATAAAATAGAGGATTATTGTGGAGAAGGAAATGGCAGCCCACTCCAGTATTCTTGCCTAGAGAATCCTGTGGACTGAGGAGCCTGGTGGGCTGCTGTCCACAGGGTCGCACAGAGTTGGACACGACTGAAGCGACTTAGCAGCAACAGTAGAGGATTATTGGTCATTTTATTTAATTTTTATAGCTAGATAACTACATAGATTTTAATCAAAAGAAATGACTGTTTTTCTTCCCGTAGTAGTATTGTTTTATTTCTTGGCTAAGGTGAGGAGAGTCTTTACTTTAGTTTTGCATTGTTTATATATAATTATATATTTATATATACATATAAACAGTATATATTATATTAATATACAATATTATAATATAATATATAATAAAGAGTAATATAATATAATATATAATAATATATATAATAATATAATTATACAATAATATATACTATACATTATATATAATATATTATAATATATAATATATAATATAATTATATAATACATATAAATATAATTATATATTTATATAAGTATATTATATTTTATATTTTATGATGTTTATAATATTTAAAATATATTATATAATATTATAATGCACAATATCATGTATTAATATTAATATATAATATATGTATAACTACAATAGTAGAACTATTTACTCAGATCACAATTGCTTTCCACCATTTTTCCTGCTTTGTGACTTTTTAATGTAAAATTGCATTTCTCCATTCACATGTGTTTGCTCTCCTTTCTCATTTAAAAAAAATATTGGAACATCTAAATTGCCTATATTTAGACATGGACTCAGAACTGTTTCATGTTGAATAGCTCAGGTTTGCAGGGTCCAATCCTCCAAGGATTTTCTGAACTGCTCTTGTTTTTTGGTGTGTTTTCCTCACATGAATCGAGATATTTCACCATGTAGTCACACAGAAATGTTGATCAGAATGTGAGATGTCTCCTCACTTCTTGACAAAGCTAGTCCCTCAGTCTGGAAGGTTTTCCCTACTGTCCACTTTGACTTAATTAACTCCTACCCCAAATTAAAATGTTGATTCCTTTGTTAAAGCTGTCTTTCCTCAACCCTTCTTCCCCAGTTTCCTCCCACTTACAAGCATAGGCTTGGGAACTTGCAGAAAATATTACTCTAGATCCAGGCAATTTTGGTCGATTCTAATTAGGAATTTAGTTTTTTCTCCTCTCGTTGATAGGGCAAGGGTGAGGATGAAGCTGAAGATGAGGGTAGGGAAGGAACGCCCTTTAGTCCCTCCTCCTTCACTCTGCATCAACCGTAAGAAAGTTCCTTTCCAGCCAACAAAAGGTGATTAAAAAAAAATTACTTTGGGAGTGGCCTAATTGGAAATATAAAATAAAGTTCTACTATGATCATCTTAGAAGCACAAGATAATTTTCTCTCAACTGGTAATTCCTTCTGCTTCAAAATAACTTTTTCCTTACATCTGCCCATTCTTGATTCTTCCCTAAGTATATTCATTATCAAGCTATTAATTCCTCTTTCTGCAATATTCCTTCTCTCCCTTTCCCCAAGACAATGACTTAAAATAATCCTCCTTTTTTTTTTCTCTCTCTCTTTACAAACATGCCATCGTTTCTTATATTTTAATGAGTAACCTTGTTCCTTAGTGATTTTTCTCCAGTTCTGGCTCAGGACCCTCAGGGCCTAGGGCACAGAAATCTTTCTGGGAAGACCTAGTAATGTTCTTTTGGGTTTTGGTTGTGGTTTCCTGAAACTTGTTTCTCTCAAAACTCTATTTACTCTTCTGTTATGCATTGAAACTTGCTATTAAATTACATTTTGACATGTAGTTCTCCATTCCTTTGTAGGTAATATTTGCTCTTTCTGAAATCTCTAGTTACTACGACTCCTTGCTACTATTGTAATATTTCAAAATTATGTGTTTTGGTGAGATATCTTTCTCATTCTGTTGTGCTGGGCACTTGATGAGCCCTTTTAATCAGTAGAATAATGTATAATCACTCTAAGAAATTTTCTTCTACAAGTGATTTATGAAATAGTATATTTAATGGTTAAGAATGAGAGTTCTGGAGTTCTGAAGCATGCTATTTGATATTAAGCAATTAAAAAAAATATGTCTTTATTCAGTCATAAAAGAGAATGTAAAAAAATATGTCTTTATTCAGTCATAAAAGAGAATGAAATAGTGCCATTTGCAGCAACATGGGAAGACCTAGATATTGTCATACTAAATGAAATAAATCAGACAGAGAAAGACAAATAGTACATCACTTATATGTGGAATATAGAAAATAGGACAGATTTCTTATTTACAAACAGAAACAGACCCACAGACATAGACCATCATTGCCAAAGGAGAAGGGAAGGAGGAATCCATCAGAAATATGGGATTAATGATGCACACTACCACATATAAAATAGAGAGATAACAGTGCCTTACTGCATAGCACAGGGAAGTACATTCACTATCTACAATGGAAAAGAATAAGATATATATATATATATATATATATATATATATATATATATATATATGTATAAACAAATTACTTTGTTGTACACCTGAAACTAACACAATATTGTAAATTAACTCTTTGCTGTTGTTTAGTTGCTCAGTTATATCCAACTCTTTTGTGACCCCATGGACCGTAACCCGTCAGGCTCCTCTATCCATGGGGTTTTCCAGGCAAGAATACTGAAGTGGGTTGCCATTTCCTTTTCCAGAGCATCTTCCTGACGCAAGGACTGAACGCCTCCTCTTGCCCTGGCAGGTGAATCTTTACCACTGAGCCACCTGGGAAGCCCCAATCAACCGTACTTCAATTTTTAAAAAGCAGCCACAGAAAATATGTAAACAAATGAAAATAATATTTTTGTTTCTCAGTTTTCTTGTCTAAAAATTGAGATAATAATGTAACCCTATTTCACTGAGGTCTTCTAGGATTAAATAATTTTAATTTTATTGAAAAGTACTTAGAAACATATGACTGCTATTGTTCTAGAGAACTCTGCAATAGTAGTCATCCATTTAAAAAAAATTACTATGAGATTTTATGTAAATATGATGAATGGAAGCAGTTGATTTTTCCAAAATATCTCTGAAATAGATAGGTGTAATGAGAATGCCTTTTTTCTTCTTGATTTTTTTAAATTTTTTAAATTATTAAAGTGTGATAACACATTTATAGGAGACTTGGAAATTACAAAGTTACATATAGTTACATTATATATTACAATTAATTTTTTAAGTAGATAAAAATTTTTAGTTGAAATTTCAATATCAAACTCTCAAAAATCAATAGACTGAATAGACAGAAAAGTAGACCTGAGAAGCACTATGAACCAATTCAACATAATTAAGACTAATATAATTTTCACACAAGATACAAATTCTATTCAAATTCTATTCATAGATTACAAACCAGGAGACACTCAAACATATCCATAGGCATAAAACAAGGTACAAAATTTCATGGTCTAAAGGTATTGAAATCATACAAAGTCTGTCCTCTTATCATGTGGAATTATGTTACAAATCAATATCAAGAGATATTTGAAAATAACTCACATATTTTAAGTGCAATGTTCTGTTCACTGAGGCCATATTTACCCATCTGCCATTTACCACCTTGCCCTTTATAAACTTTGCAGTTGAACAAAGACATTTCCTGATAGTTTCATGAATCTTTTCTATTCTTTCAATGCTTCAATGCTTTGCCAAAGGAGAACCTTCATTCTGCATAATGATCTCACACAATTTTTAGCCATGCCAGAGAAGAGAACATTAAAATCCATCACTAAGTGATGTTATTTGGATTTGTGGCCTCTCTCCAGAGGCCACTGTGCTCATAAAACAATGAATTGATTAGATTCACTCAAAAGAGGAGTTGTTCACTTATGACAGATGTAATATTGATCATATCCTTCATTTAATAAGTCATCCAAGTATAATTCAATGCAAGCTACTGGAATAAATTACCATCCATATTCATCTTACTTGACTGTTTTATAATACCAAAGAGGAGCAAGAACAACAGCATAAAAATTTTCATGTTGCAATGTGAACAGTGGGCAGCCTCTGCAGCAGGACTGGGCATTTCTGCTGTGAGAAGTGACAGAAGTCTGGTCTTTGTCAGAAAATCAGACCATGCAAGTCTAGCTCCATCTGGCTGTGAGTGATTTGTGATCAGACACATTAACAGGAGGGTAAGGATGGAAGTCCCTTAAAAAGGTCTACCAAGTCTGTCCTCTTTATCGCTACACGGATCTCTCCCACTGTGTCCCTTTGTGATGGATTTCTGCTTATTCTAAGTCGCTGTGATTTAGAACATAGGCAGTAACATCTGTTCTTTTCAGAGTGTGGATGCTAATGAACCGACAGGCAACCTGAGCACAGTTGAGAGAACCCGTGAGAAAAAGATCAAAATCTAAACGAAGTGAGTATTCTGAACAGGGTGTCAGATGCAGAAGTAGAGATTATATGTAGTACGATTATATGCTACAGAAGCTGGTGAAGAAAAAACATGTAACAGCAGAATTAGACTCACTCTTTTTATTTCTGTACCTCTAACTTTCTATTTTAACACTACAAACTGGCACAAACCACATTACTGAGGAACTGCACTCACTTAGATCACTTTTTGTTGTTCATTTGCTCCGTTGTGTCTGACTTTTTTGCGACCCCATGGACTGCAGCACTCCAGGTTTTCCTATCCTTTACTATTTCCCAGAGTTTCCTCAGACTCACGTCCACTGAGTCGATGATGCCATACAATTTTACAGTCATCTTATCCTCTGTCGCCTCCTCCTCCTCCTGCCCTCAATCTTTCCCAGCATCAGGGTCTTGTCCAATTAGTCGGTTTTTCACATCAGATGGACAAAATATTGGAGCTTCAGCTTCAGCATCAGTCCTCCCAATGAATATTCAGGATTTATTTCCTTCAGGATTGACTGGTTTAATCTTTTTGCTGTCCAAAGGACTCTCAAGAGCCTTCTCCAGCATCACAATCGAAGGCATCAATTCTTTGGCACTCTGCCTTCTTTATGGTCCAGCTCTCACAATCATTTGTGACCACTGGGAAGACTATAGCCTTTACAGCATGGATTTTTGATGGCAGAGTAATATCTCTGCTTTTCAACACACTATCTAGGTTTGTCATAACTTTCCCCCCAAAAGCAAACGTTTTCTGATTTCATGGCTGCAGTCACTATTCCCAGTGATTTTTGAGCTCAAGAAGAGGAAATTTGTCACTACTTCCACCTTTCCCCCCTCTATTTGCCATGAAGTAATGTGGCCAGATGCCTGATCTTAGATTTTTTTTTTTTAATATTTAGTTTTAAAACAGTCATTAAAATGGCCATAATCCATAACACTGGCAATACCAAATGCTGACTGAGGTGTCAGCAACAGGAACCCTCCTTTGTTGGTGATGGAAATGCAAAATCATTTAGACATTTTTGAAGACAGTTTGATTTTTTTTCTTTTTTACAAAACTAAGCACATTTTTACCATATAATCTTAAAGTTATGTTCCTTGGTATCAGCTCAAAAGAGTTGACAACTTACATCCAGAACAAAGCCCTGCAGACAGATATTCAGTTCAGTTCAGTTCAGTTCAGTTGCTCAGTCATGTCCGACTCTTTGCGACCCCATGGACTACAGCATGCCAGGCCTCCCTGTCCATCCCCAACTCACAGAGCTTGCTCAAACTCATGTGCATCGAGTCAGTGATGCCATCCAACCATCTCATCCTGTGTTGTCCTCTTCTCCTCCTGACTTTTTCCTCTTTCCCAGCATCAGGCTCTTTTCCAATGAGTTAGGTCTTTGCATCAGGTGGCCGAAGTATTGGAGCTTCAGCTTCAGCATCAGTCCTTCCAATGCAGACAGATAGTGGGTTGGCCAAAATGTCAATTTGGTTTGTTAAGTAAAAATAAAATCATTTTTAATTTTCACCAAGAACTTTATTGAACAACACATTCATTGTTTTGTTCCACCACCTTCTGCCATTTTCCAGGCAACTTCATAGTTGCATCTTCCCAAAACTTAATCTTTGTGAGCAAAGAAATATTTCAAATGCCTTCTACAATCTTCCAGAGAAATAAATTTTTTTCCATTAAAAAAATTTTGTAAAAACCAAAATGAATGGAAATCCAAAGTTTCAGTGTCTGGTAAATAGAGGGGATGTATCAGAATTTACCAGCTAAGCTGCACAAGTTTTTGCCTGGTCATCAAAGAAAGATGCAGTCTTGCATTATCCTGATGGAGGATTATACATTTTCTGTTGGCTAACTTTGAGACATTTTGTTGAGTGTTACTTTGAGTTGGTCTGTTTGGAAACAGTACTTGTACTTTTTTTTCTTGAATAATTTTATTTTATCATTTGGTTTTGGTTTTCAAGGAAAAGAAAGTGTATAGCTTAGCATCTGGAAACAATATGAATATTTACAAAGCTATACTGAGAGGTAATTGAAAAGTTTTTTTGCCGCTTGAATTAACTCATATCTCCAAGTGAATCTTGGTCAAAGATGACTCAATGGATACCTTTGGAGTTAAAGGACATTTATAAATTCAGAAACACTTATCAATAAGCAACAAAGTACATGAATAAATTTTGTACAATACTGGAAGATGACCTTGAAACTAAGCTTAAAATAAAATAATATGCATTATGCTACAGTAAAGTTCTCCTTTCCTCTCTCCTCAGTCTTTCTTTTTTAAATTGAATTCATTTTTAAATGAAGCAAAGATGAATATTTTTAATGATAAAAGGTACAGTTCACAAAGAAGATAGACATCATAAATCATTAACTAAAAAACAAAGAAACAAAGATACATAAATCAAAAATAAAAAGAAATGAAGGAAAAAGAAAAATGTTTATAATCATAGTGAGACATATTAACATTTCTCTGAGAATACTTTATCAAGTGCAGAAAAAAGTAAAAGCAACTTGAATTATGTCATTCATAATTTAAATATAATAAATTTCTATTTCTATTAATTTATATTATTCTTACATACTACACAAATATATTTAAAATTTTGTGTCTCATACATTATTATCAGGTGTCCATAGGACATTTAGAAAAACTGGCAAAAAGATAAACAGTACTAAATTTCATAAAGTAAAATTTTTTGTGATTTAATTATACATATACATTATTATTTTTGAAATTATTTCCCATTATAGGTTATTATAAGATATTGACTATAGTTCCCTGTGCTACACAGTAAACCTTTGTTGTTTGTTGTGTATCTATTTTTCTAAATTAGAAAAATAGCATTTTATTCATAATAAGTCAAGCGAGTGGAATCAAAATGTCATAAATTTTTAGCTAGGCAAAATTCCTAATTTTCTAAAATAGACATTATTTATATGTATGCATACAGGAGATTTTCTACTTTGTTTAATAAAAGTTTGAGAAAGAACATAAAAAAAGTGATGGAGAAGTTGGAAAACATAAACTAAATTAAATGAGAGCATTGAATATGAAATGGGAAAAGTGAAACAGACTAGATAAAAGTAAAACGTCCTCATATTGTCCAGTTGTTTTTAAATATGGCTGCTCATTAGAAACATATCTGGAACTCCAGTCAAAAGAAGAAGCAATACCTGGACGTTTGTATTTTTTGAAAAAACTCCAAGATAATTCTGATACGCATCTGAATTTTAAAAAGTGATTACAGATTTTTCTATAAAGTGGTAGCTTTGATGATATAGAATTCTATTATTTTTCTGTTGACCAATCATGATAAATGGTATTAAATGAGTAATAGTTATGTAATCACAATAGTGAAAGATGTTTATCAGTTTTCACAATCAATAGCCAGACAAAAATAAAAGATAATTACAATTGCAAGCCATAATAGAACATGATTAGCCTAACAATATAAAATAATTGCATGCAATTTGGAGAGTCAAGCAGAGTGATGGAATTGCATACATGCACATGTTTTCATCTGCTCAGCCAGTCTATGTCTTTTGGTTGGTGCATTTAATCTATTTACATTTAATGCAATTATTGATATGTATGATCCTATTACCATTTTTGTAACTTGTTTTGGGCTTATTTTCTATAGGTAAATATTTTCCTTCTCTTGTTCCTGCCTAGAGAAGTTCCGTTAGCATTTGTTGTAAAACTGGTTTGGTGGTGAATTCTCTTAACTTTTACTTGTCTGGAAAGCTATTGATTTCTCCATCAAATCTGAAGGAGAGTCTTGCTGGGTAGAGTTTTCTTGCTTGTAGCTTCTTCCCTTTCATCATTTTAAATATATCATGTCATTCCCTTCTGGCTTGTAGAATTTCGTTTGAGAAAACAGCTGATAGCCTGATGGGCATTCCCTTGAATATTATTTGTTGTTTTTCCTTTGTTGCTTTTAGTATTTTATCTCTGTCTTTAATTTTTGTCAGTTTGATTATGTGTCTCAATGTGTTCCTCCTTGGGTTTATCCTGCCCGGACTGTATCCTGCCTGGGACTCTGTGATTCCTGGACTTGGTTGACTATTTCCTTTCTCACGTTAGAGAAGTTTTCAGCTATTATCTCTTCAAATACTTTCTCGGGTCCTTTCTCTCCCTCTTCTCCCTCTGGGGCACCTATAATGCAAATGTCAGTGTGTTTAATGTTGTCCCAGAAGTCTCTTAGGCTGCCTTCATTTCTTTTCATTCTTTTTCCTATAGTGTGTTCTGTGGCAGTGATGTCCACAATTCTGTCAACATTTCACACATCTTCTCAATCTTTGCTTCCATTCTTTTTCTGAGATCCTGAATCGACTTCACTATCATTATTCTGAATTCTTTTTCTGGAAGGTTGCCTCTCTTCCTTTCATTTAGTCGTTTATCTGGGGTTTTATCTTGCTCCTTCAAGGAATCTTCCCGGCCCGGGATCAGACCCACATCTCCGGCACCGGCAGGCGGGTTCCTGACCGCTGGGCCGCCTGGGCATCCACTTGAGTCGGGGAGTAGGACTAACAGGCAGAGGTTGATGAGGCTGCAGACTTTTCGTTATGAAATAAACAAGGTCTGACGTGCTAACTTTACTATATTTGATAACAATATTCTATAATCAAAATTCACTGAGAGTAGAATGTGCTCATTCTCACACACACAAAAAGGTAAAATTATGAAATGATAAACATGTTAACTAATTTGATGGGAAGAATTCTTTTACAATGTATACATATATCAAATCATCACACTGTATCCTTTAAATAACTTAGTTTTGTCAATGATACCCCAATAAAGCTGGAGAAAAAAAAAAGAGATCAGGAGGAAACCTTTGGAGGTAATGAGGTGATGAGTATGTTTATGACATAGATTGTGGTGATGGTTCATGGATATCATATATACTTATCTCCAAACTCATCAAGCTCTATTTACTTGAAATATGCTTTTTGTATGGCAATCATACCTCAACAAAGTGATTAAAAAAAGAAACTAAAGAATGGGTGACTATAGATCTAAAGAAGGGAAGCGAACAATGAGATAGGTTAAACTGTGTCTACATAATTTCTAGAATGGATATAAAGCTTGAGATAAATGCAAAAATAATTTTTGAGGACTAGATGCATGCTGTCATGGACAGCAATAATATTAAGTAAAATTTCACATGTTATACAAAGAAATATGTGTTTGAGGATATGCACATATTTATATATCCAAAAACCTATTTCAGGCAGGCCTTAGTTAAAATCTTAGCTTTACCTTTCAGTTTTGTGTGATCTCGGACAAGCCTCAGTTTTCCATCTGTAAAATGAGAAGGCTGCAAGATGCGGGTCCACCCAGAAGCCGTCTCAGCCTTTAAGGTGCTGCCCCTTTAAGGAGGGCGGGGTAGCGGAGAAGGTAGCCGCGCCCCCTTCCTCTCCACGCGGAGCCTTCCGGACCGCCGGTCTCCGGCCTCGCCCCGCCCCCTAGGGGAGGGGCGGGAGCAAAGGGGGCGGGGAAGGAAGACGGTTTACCTTGCGCGGCGGGCGCGCGGCGCGTGCGAACGGCCGGACAGGCCCGCGGCGCGTGCGAACGGCCGGACAGGCCCGCGGCGCGTGCGAACGGCCGGACAGGCCCGCGGCGCGTGCGAACGGCCGGACAGGCCCGCGGCGCGTGCGAACGGCCGGACAGGCCCGCGGCGCGCACTTCCGGGCGTTGCCCCTTCCCCCTGCTCGCCGTTACCCTGTACATCCGGGTCATTTGCCCGCCCCGCTCGCAGGAGCCGTTGCCGCCGTTGCCGCCGCCGCCGCCGCCGCCGCCTGGCTCTCGCGGCTCCGCCACAGGGGCGGGTGCGGAGGGGTTCCCGGCCGCCGCCGCCGCCGCCGCCCCGCTCCGGGCCCGGGGCTCCCCCTAGCGCTGCCGAGGAGCCGCCGCCGCGGCTCGAGGAGGGCGGAGGAGCGGGGCTGAGAGCGCGCCTGGAGGCTCGCGGGGAGGGTGACTGGTTTATTTTTTCCCGTTTGCCTCGCTTCTCTCACAGCCCTGGCTCGTCTGCTCCGCGACCCCATTTTGGCGGAGAGGCGGGCGCGGTGGGGCCGGCGCCCACCCCGGCGCCCTCCCCTGGCGTGCGGCGGCATCTCCGCGGGCGCCCCGGGCCCTCCTCCGCGCCCCGGGCCGCCCTGGCGCTCATTCATTCGGCTGCGCCTTTCTCCGCCCCTGCCTCCTTCCCCTCGCGTCTCCCCGCGCGCGCCCGCCGCCCTTTCCCGTGGCCTCTGGCTCCGGGCGCTTCCCCTCCCGCGTCTGTGGTCGTCCCCCGACCCGGGGCGCCCACACCCTTCCCCCCCAGCGGCCGCCTTCCCTCCGGTGCTGGGCCCCGGATGCACACCCCCTTCTCCCTCGGACTCCACCGGGCCTCGCCCGGACACGCGGCCCTCCTGATCACCTGCCTTGATCTTGGTGCCACGATACCGCCCGATTCAGGTGTTGCGTGGACCGCAGATCCTTAGCATTTAAAGTCCCGGTTCTCGGTCCTAGGGTGTGGCCTTAGCTGTGTTTCCAAAACACACGTTTCTACTGTAGTTATCCAAATGCATGACTGCCAAACTGTAGTGGACTTGGCACTTGCTGTGTGTGTGTGTGTGTGTGGTCCTCATGGTTATTCTGGGTCACACCAAATCTCTCTCTCTCTCTTTTTTTTCCCTGGAGGAGTGTGTGATTTGCTCTGAATGTAAAATTTGGCCAAAGATTGTTACTCTTTGAACTCCTCCACATTCCTTCTCCCGCTGTTCCATGACTGATTTGCAACATTACCTGTTAATACTGTTTGTTGGTGAAGCTTCTTGTCGACTCATCTGTCACCAGCAGTTACTGAATGTCCCCCAGTGTGCAGAATACTGATGAAATGCCTGAATTCTTGCAGTGCTACAAAATGCCATTCTGGAGAAGACAAAGACTTGGGGCATTTGTTTTCACTTTTTCTCCCCTCCCTCCTGTAAATTTACTGAGTTTGAAATCTTTTTACTCCTTCATGGGTAATGTGGAGAATGTGTATCAGTTGTGTGTTCTTAGAGTCTTGCCATTTGGAAGACTGGCATTCCAGAGGAGTGTTTTGTATAGCTCAAGGAATTTCAGTCACTTGGGTGTTCAGAGACTTATTGCAGATCGTTTTAGACTAATGTATCAAGGAAAATAAACTGATCCTTTTTATTCTTTAATTACACTTAATAATAGAAACAGAAGCTCTGTGTCTGGAACAACTTGGTAATTGGGGCTTACTTGATAGCCTGTTTGTAAAGTGTTGCAGTTAACTAAAGCTACCTGATTCAGCATTCATAAAATGAAATGACAGCAGTTTTTCTAATGTGACATTCATAGTTCATAATAATGAACTCCCAGGAAGGTACTCAATCCTGAAGTGCACCTTCCTGCGTGTCAGTTTGGTACAATTGCTGTCAATATTAATAGCATTTGTCTAACAGCCCTTTCTTCTGGAGAGGTAGGTACTAAAAAGGTGGTTGGCTGTTTGTCCACTTTCAGGTTTTGGATGACCACTTGAAGCACTAAGATTACTTAACTTGGAGTCAAGATTGCATTTTTTTTTTTTTTGGGGGGGCAGAGCAATTTTGCTGGGTAATATATATGTTAAATTCTTTAAAACTTTAACAGGTAGCTACTTGAGAAAAATCTTGTTTTGTAAAATGTAGGATAAAAAGTATGAATTCTAGATTGTTTGATGATTGCATTAAGGCTAGATTTTTCTCTCCTAAGAAAAAATGGTTGATCAAAGGAAGGCATGATTAGTAAATTGACCCTAGTCGCCCCAGCAAAAATTCAGTTTCAGATGCTGAGTGAATGTACTTTATAGACGAAGCCCCAGTTAGCACTTCCGACATGATCTTAGCATCTCACTTTGCACCACCTGTTCTGGGGGCTCTTGAATACAAAAGTAACAGTAGATCTAATAATGCTAATGCAGCTCAGCCTTCGACAGTGAGTGGATAGGAGGTAGGATAGAGAGCATGGAGATTGTAGGCAGTGAGAGTTGTAGTTGAAAAGGGATACGTGAGAAAGAGTAATTGCAGAGAAGTCCAAGGTTTTTAAGGATCGAAGTGTCGTCAAACGATGGGGGAGACTGCGGGGTCGGTCAGGCGTGGGGAGTGAGATGAGTTCAGTTTTGAACATGTTAAGTTTGAGCTATCTGTTAAAACATCCTAGTGGAGATACTGAGTAGGGAATGCTATGAAAGTGCAGAGATGGAGAAGTGTCTGGACTGGATAAATAAATTTGAGCAAGTTTTAGATTTTGCTAAATTTAGACTCAGAGAGTTATGAGATAGGATGAAGTCACAAGGAGAGCGGAGGACTTGCAACTGAGTCCTGGGACAGGTCAGCATTCAGGGATTTCAAAAAAGTTCAGCACAGGAGATGAAGAGGGAGCATCCAGTGGGGTGGGACAGAAAGGAAAGGAGGTGTGGTGTCCTGAAGGACAAGTGTCCTAGACATGTTTTCACCTCCTAAAGCAGAGCCCAAGACAGGGACTCTTCAGACGTGATTTCTTGGGGGAAGTGTTAATGAGAAACACAAGTTGGAGAACTGGGGCAAGTGAAACAGAAAAGGAAAGTCAATCTAAGGGAGTATTATTGACCTGGTCACTTCTGTGAGCATTTGGGCTTGATCTTGAAGAAACCCCCTGAGAAGATATGAAGAATACGCCTGTTGGTGGGAGGAGGAGGGTGTTTGTCTACCAGACTTCATCTCACCAATGGCCAGTGATTGCCCAGGCTCTTGGTATTAACACCTTCATACTTCCAGGTTCATTATGACTCAGGATGGCCTAAGAGTTCCTGTAGGCGTCTCTCATTGCAAAGCCTCTGAGCAGGAAGTGAGCCCCCCAGTGCAGCAAGCCGCTAAGGGGAGGCGCCTCCGCTGGAGTGAAAACGCGAGGCGGGGCGGGAGGGTGTCCTGTGCAGCCCACCATTAGGTGCTTGCCGTTTACTTCCAGCTACTACTAAGCTTTCAAGACGGTGGCTGACCACAGTTTCTACATTAGACTTACGACAGAAGGAATGACGTTCTTTAGTTCAGTCAACTACTAAGTCTAGATTGTCCTCACCTTCAGCCAGCCCCCTTCAACAGGCTGAGGCATTTTCCTGGTGGAGTGACCCAGACTTTCCTCCCCAAGGGATCAGCGCCTGTGGTCACTTGATGCTTTCTGGGCTGTGTTGCGATAGTTGTCCATTTATGGTTGTCAGTGGGCATGGCAGCCTCAGTCCCATCCCCTGGGTTCTCTGTACACTGTCTCTTGTGTAGGAGCTGCCATGAGTCCTCATGGTGAGGGGTCAGTTTACCCCTCTCCCATTATTCTCCTGTTGGTTACTGCTTCAGAATTCTTCTTGCATCTCCTGACAGAAGTGCCTTCCCTTCTCCCCTAGAATCAGAAATTTTAATTCAGTGGACCCTAAGGTTGCCAATCTACTGTTCATCTTTTGGTTCCTATATCTGTATAATTTTCTTTCTTTCTGTTTTTTTTTTTTTTTTTACTCTATCAGAGATAGCACCACATTTCTACCTTGGGAAGAGTGTGTCAGATCATGTACCGCTGGGAGAACTGTGCCCAATTCCCTCAAGATGCTGCCAATTTTTTATACATAGGAAGTTTTGTTAAATTTGTTAATCTCGGACTCTTGGGTTGTACCAGATAAATAGGGAAAGAAATCTTCTCATAAAAGTGGTTAGTTACATTAGTCAAATGTTTCCCCTCATTCTATGTGAATTCAGCTAGTCGTATGGCTATAGTTGTTCTTAGTTGCAAAGTTAAATTCATTCTGAAAACTTTATTTCACCTAAAATTATTTAATAAGGCTTTGAAATAGGAAAACCAGTCCTTGAGAGGAGTTTGTGGTTCAGTGAGTTTAGCCAAATGTGCCTCTGGCATAATTGTGATGGAATATAAGGATCTTAGTACTTGCAGTAAAACTGATTTTCTAATACATTGAAACTGAACTTAAATTGTGATAAGAATATAGAAACATGCCTCTTTTGATAATTTTACATGAATAAGGAGGAATTGCTAGTTTTTTCTCTTATCATCTGAGTAAAGAATTTCTTTATTTTTTTCTCTTGTTACCTCCTGCTTCATAAGCTCTGATAAGAACTGAGTACTTGGTACACCTGTTTGTCTTTGAATATCTTGATGGTGACAACTAGGGTATATCACTTACTGATATTTCTCAGGGCTTAAGATAACGCCTTAGTAAGTCCTCCATAAAGAGTTGTTGAGTTAACCCAAGAGGGGAAGGATATGGCTTATACATGTGATATATGATAGCATTGATGAACTTAGTGGTTAAAGTTAGTTTTAATAAAGTTAAACCTTGTTTTAAAAATAATGTTATAGACTGTCTTCCTTTTTCCTTTCTTTAAACAGATAGGAGGGACACGAACAGAATCACCAGCACTGGCTGAAGGTAAATATGTCTTTGGGGGAAATGATTATTCAAATACATGTGAAAAGTTATGGTTTAAATGAAAAGTGATATCTGCTAAACATAATTTAAGAAAAATGTTCTGTGCATATTATTGAACTGCTAAAAATGTCTCTAGGAAATACCCTATATTGTTTAGTTTCTGTCTTAGAATGGGAAGTAATGTAGATTAATTGGAACTTTTTTTTTTTACAGCTTCCTTTCAATAGGAGAGGTATGTGTTTTTCCTTGAATTCCTTCCTAAGTCATTTTAGCTATCACCAGTATAGTTGAGCAGGAAAAGTCCAAGCCATAGTTCTAGTAGTTAGAAATAAAATGTATGTGTATATTTTGAAGCTAGCTAGAAGGAAAGACATTTTTACGTACTTTCTTAGTATAAGAATTCCACCTATAATGGATTTTGGTCCTTTTATAAAATGGTGACAGTGAAGAACGCAACAGCAGCAGTGAATAGTCGCTGTTAAAGGGTCCTGAGCACCTAACCATTTACAATCCTGTGATTGTTCTAATCATAACAAGTTAATAGGTATTTGAAAATTAATTTTCCTATAGATATACTTTTTCTTGTCTAAGTGAAAATGATCAGCTTAAAGTCCCTTTTTGTTTTTTCTAATCATAAGCAGGTATTTATATTTTAAAACTCACCTGTCATTTTATTATAATGGATATGATTATGACAGTTATGGTCATTCTTTGGAATTGTAATCACCTCACCCACACTCTCTATTATAGGGCAGGAGTTACCCCCCTTTTATTTTGTTGTTGTTTCATGAATTCTAATAATGATCCATGGTTTTATGAAGTAAAATGCATAGAATTAAAAAAGAAACCCGTTATTATTGAAATACAGTTAACAAATACTAAAAATACAAATTTTTGATGCTTCTCACATTAGAGAATAACCTTTAGTGACAATTTAGTTAAGTACTATAATTTCAAATAATGATAAAAAATAATGATGAATTTGTAGTAATTGTAATATGAAAATACCTGTGATTTTTACCAATAACACGTTCAATAGATATTTCTAATCCTACAGTGGCTTGTTGCCTATAATCCTAATTGAAGGAATTGCTAAATTTCACATAAAGGTTAGTAAGAAGTTTCCCGTTCACGTTCACAGATCACCGAATTCTTTCTCTGAACCTCAGATAAAGAACTCCTATTAGTGAAAAATCCATTAGACCTTTCTTTCTCCATCATGTTTGAGTAAGTGTAGAGTTTTTTTATGTCTGTATAACTAATCTTAAAGAAGTAGAGTTACAATCCATTCCTTAGGAAATATCCTAACAGAAATAGCTTTGAAAAAACTTCTAGTTGCTAATCAGTAATCACAGAAACAGCAACCTAGTCTGTAGAAAAGGGAGTAGAAGAGGAGTTATACCTTGGAGAGACCCTGCCTTCAGACAACTCACGTTCTAGTTCAAGGAATATGAAATAAACATGTAAAAAATAGCATATCAGCTTGAGATACTTAAAGTTTAACACAAGAAATGTCATAACTGTCATAGGGAGGATGCAAATAGTAAGTGCTCTGATGTTTGTGTTACCGAAGCACAAAAAAAAAAGGCAAGACTTGTAAAATGTCACAAAGTGTCTGCCAGTTGCTTTTTTTGAATAGAACATTTGTGGGGTTTTTGTTTTGGGTGTTTTTTTTTTTGCTTGTGGTCGTTTGATTCTTTCTATCATTGTAATCTGACTCTGATACCATATTTTAAAGATGTTCTTAAAAGCCGCGCTGTCAAGCAGCACAGGGATTGTTTGGTTAGTTTGGTTCCAGGAGGCCGGTGAGAACTGGGACCAAGGAGGAGAAATTAGCAAGTTTCAGCTTCATGCAGGTTTTGTGTGGTGGTTGAGGATGGGCTTCATGTCAGATTAAGTGTGTCATTTGATTATTGGCTGAAGTTTCTAAAAAGTTTTAAAAAATTGACTCAAGTCTAGAAAGGTGTCATTTGAAAACAGAATGACTTCCTCTTTGGATGTACTCATGCAGAATAAAGTATTTAAGCAGAGACTCGATTACAGCTTGGCATAAACAGATGTTGTAGAATACATTCTTACTAAGGTTAGATGGTCAAGCTTGAGTCTTCCATTTTAATGCATGTCTTAGTTTGGGCTGCTTTAACAAAGGACCACCGACTAGGTGGTTCATAAACAACAGAAATTTATTTCTCACTGCTTTGGAAGCTCAAAATCAGTCCAAGGCCAGTGTGGATGGTCCCTTCCTGGTCTAAGATTTTCTTACTCGTTGATGATTGGATATTAAACCTTTCTGTCTGGTATCTTTCACTCCTCATGGTGACTGTTAACGTTATGGAGAAACCACAGGGACGTCCCTGACGGTCCAGTAGTTAGGAAGAGTGCTTCAAGTGCAGGGGGCAAAAATTTGATCCCTGGTGGGGGAATTAAGATCTGAATTTGCTACACGGTACAGCCAAAACAAAAAGAAGAAACCACAGTCCATCCAAAAAAAAAAAAAATGGAATTCTTGCTTCAGAGAATACCTTTTAATTCAAATTATGAGGGAAAGTGGACAAATTTTTTTTTAATTTAAAAAAAAATTATTTTAGCTGTGCTTTGTGGCATTCAAGATCTTAGTTCCCCAACCAGGAATCGAACCTGTGTGCCCTGCAGTGAAAGCATTGAGTCTTTACCACTGGACCACCAGAGAAGTCCCTGAAGGACAGTTTTTAAGAGCCTCTTAACCATTACAGTCATAATGTACTAACTAGAGATTCTTATTTGTGTTTATCAAATACTGGCAGATTTCTTTGAGCTTGGAGGTCTCCTGCCTTCCCCCTTTTCTTCTGCTGTGAAATCTCTGAGGGAAAAGAATGATGGTGGGTTCTTATTTCCTCCTTTTCACCACCTTGAGACCTCCTTACCTGGGAGTGAGGCCCAAGTTCCTTGAGAATGAGGCAGAATGTGTATATGTAGTGGACGAAAACGTCTCTGTAGCCCTTACCCTCCCCGCCAAGATATGTTAAGAGGCGATTTTTCTGAGGATGAATGTTAGGTTTTAGGATCAAGATTTTAAGAATTTTGGCTCTCACTGCTGTAATGCATAAGAACATGAGAAATACCAATGCATATTTGTTCAGAGGTGATAAAGAGTATTGTGGGAAGATAACATTGCTGTCTAGATCAGCTTTTATCAGCAGTTTATCAGCAGTAAACCTTTGCCTGTTAGCCTTGCCCTTAATTAAGTTTCTCAGCTTCTGTGGCGGAGAAGGCAATGGCACCCCACTCCAGTACTCTTGTCTGGAAAATCCCATGGACGGAGGAGCCTGGTAGGCTGCAGTCCATGGGGTCGCTAAGAGTCAGACACAACTGAGCGACTTCACTTTCGCTTTTCAGTTTCATGCACTGGAGAAGGAAATGGGAACCCACTCCAGTGTTCTTGCCTGGAGAATCCCAGGGACAGGGGAGCCTGGTGGGCTGCGGTCTATGGGGCCGCACAGAGTCAGACACGACTGAAGCGACTTAGCAGCAACAGCAGCTTTTGTGGAACTTATAGTTTAATTATTCCTTTGTAGTTAGCACATTCCATAAGCTTACCGCCTACTTTGTAAAGTTGCAGTTTGTTTCATTTGACCTAAAGCTGCACCTTTTACGGATGCCCTTGGTTTAGATACGCTCTTCTTTGATGAACAAGCTTTTTTCACTTGAATTTTAATTCATTCATTAATTCAACTAATGTTTATTGAGTAGTGACTATATAATAGAATGTCTGCTGGAGGCTAGAGTTTATTTAGGAATTTAAAAGCTTAAAAAGAATTCCATGAATCTACCAGCCATTGAGGGACTAGAGTATTCCCTAAACCTCTGAAGTTTCCCATTCCTGTGGCCCTGTGCCTTCCCAGGGATAACCAGTATCCTAGATTTTGTGTTTATCATTCCCTTGCCTTTCAATGTATGTATTTTTACCACATACAGGTATTGATATATGTAATTTTTCCCTGATTTCAAAATAGTGGTAGGTTTTAAGAAAGTGAATTCAGAATACTGCTTTTGTTCAGTGGTCATAGTTTTTAAAGAAAAACCTTCATAATCCTTATAAAACAGGTAATTTTGAGTTTCAGAATTTTTTTTTCATGTTTCCATCATACACCATCTTATACACTCCTAAGTCACTTACTTAGAACTTTGTACTAGCCCTTGTCATATCCTGTGTCTGTCCCTGAATGCAGGACACTCGAGCAGGAAGCATTTCTTTGCTTTCTTCTAAATTTGCAACTCAGGCGGCTAATTTGCCTAGTGGCTTAATTTTTAATGGCTGGGTGTATGGAAGAGTACCCGTAATCTCTGAATCAAATTCAAAGATGCCAGGACAATCTGATGTAATATTATTTTATCATGGTTCACTTTCATTTAAGGAGCAATATTGGTCTCCTAATTTATTGTACTTATTGCACATAACCAGGCTTCCTAGTGAGTCTTTTACTTAAACTAGCTTAACTAAGCTTATTCATTTTTAAATACTAAATTTAAGTGTATCCACTAGATGTCAGCCTTAGGAAAGGTGTATCGTACTATGTGTAGAATCACAGCCAGAAGAAATGTGAGAGGTTCAGTCTGAGTAGTAAACTGACCTGTGTAAAGTCACATATTTTGTGATAAAATCAGAGCTAGACATCAAAATCCCCCAATTTTCATTCCATTCTTTATGTCACATAAACAAAGTTATTGGCCTTTTGTTTAAGGCCAATAACTTAACTCCCTGTAATCGTTAGACTAATAAAATATATTGATCTTGACATGTGCTTGTGAGATTTTAGTACTACTATAATGATACTGTAGCTGCGCACCCAGAAACACCTAGAATCCTGCTTCTTGCTCTGCCCTTGCACTGCAGGGAACACAGGTTCAACCCCTGGTCAGGGAACTAAGATCCCACGTGCCTTGTAGTGTGGTTAAAAAGTTAAAAAAGAAAAGAAAATGTCACAATGGTGGTTTCTAGGAGCTAAGGGGAAGGAGACATGGAGAATTGTTGTTTAATGGTTATGAAATTTCAGTTTTTCAGGACTAAAGATTTCTGAAGATCGGTTGCATAACAATGTAAAATATACTTAACACTCTGAACTGCACACTTGAAAAGTTTTAGATGGTATTAATACATTTTATATTACGTGTCTTTTACCACAATTTAAAAAAAAATATCAAAAAGCTAGTTCAAGGCAAACAATAATAAAATATCAAAGGATCTTGCATTCAGATTGCTTGCTAAAAGGGTCTTTAAAGTTTCACTACATGTTGAAGAGTCCAAGACTGACTTTTTTACTATGTGTGATATTTGTGCATAAAAGACCAGACAAAACTCAAATCAATATACCAATGATTTTTGTTAAAAAAAAAAAAAAAAAACTTTGTGATGACAAAAAGATTAGAAAATAAATGTACATTTACACAATTTTTTAGAAAGTAACACAGAGTGTAGATTCCGAGAGACTGGTGCACAGATTCACTGGGTATATAAAACAGCGACAAAAAGAAATTAATTCTTTGCTCATTCTAGGAATTAGTGGCCAGTTGGAATTAGAATAGAAATTGCTTTAATTATAACATACAAATAACTGTAATTACTTTTTTCCTATTAAATTTTTCCACCATTTACAGGAGTGTAGTGGTGGTGTTCTGTATGAAGTTATTTAAATGACCTTTCCACTATAAATCTTTGGATAATAAAGACCTCTTTCAGTTCTGTCCTCCATGCAGATGACTTCCAACTCCATCTGCGGGTCAGAGCAATGTAAGTTTTCCAAATGCCCCTGGACATTTTACTTCAAATGTTTCTCTGTTAATTCATATTCAACACGAAAAAGTCAAACCTGTCACTGCCCTTCTAAATATTACTTTTGCTCTTCTTGATGTCAACGTACACACCACACCAACTTAAATGAAAATACTGGTGTCATTCTGTCTTCTTCCGTTTGCTCACCTGTCATTTAATGTGTCCAAGCCCTGCTGACTTGTCTTTTGAAGGCTGTCTTTCATCTGCACTCCCTTTTTCTTCCCTCCAAGTTTCATTCCTTCTGGCCCTTGCCCCTCATGCCTAGGTGAGCACAATAAACTTCTCTTTTGCCTCCTCACTTGTTCAATTTTTTCCTGTTCTAATTCTACCCAAATACACCTCTGTTAATCTTTTTCATTATTGTTGTTTATGTGGATGTTTTTGTTTTTTGGCAGTGACACATAGCACATGGGATCTCAGTTCCCTGACCAGGGATAGAACACATGCCCTTTGCATGGAAGCTCAGAGTCTTAACCACTAGACCACCAGGTAAGTCCCCAACGCTATCTTTTAATGCAGCTCTGCTTCAGCCAAAACACTATATTCATTCTTCCGCAAACTTGCTTTTCTTTTCCTATCTCTTGGTTTTTACACCATTACCTCATGTTTTCTACCTCTCAAAATCCTATTCAGACCCCAAAGCCGCCTTTCTTATGAGTGCAAGACTAAGTGTGGAACACGTTTTTGCTTACATCCTGCAGAAGGCAATTTTCCACACATGTAAACCCAGAAGTAACATAGCAGGATACTTCTTAATTATATAATCATGACTCATGTGCTCAGTTTTCATTCCAATCCCAAAGAAAGGAAATGCCAAAGAATGTTCAAACTACCGCACAACCGCACTCATTGCACACGTGGACGGATGAGCCTGGTAGACTGCAGTCCATGGGGTCCCTAAGAGTCAGACACGACTGAGCGACTTCACTTTCCCTTTTCACTTTCATGCATTGGAGAAGGAAATGGCAACCCACTCCAGGGTTCTTGCCTGGAGAATCCCAGGGACGGGGGAGCCTGGTGGGCTGCCGTCTACGGGGTCGCACAGAGTCGGACACGACTGAGAGACTGAACTGAACTGATTTGATGGCCTGGTTCTAAACTTACTTTTTCATTTTAATGGTTGCCTAGTTGAAAAATACACGTCACAAAGTAACACAGGTGCCTATGGAAAACCATATTCATGTACAAGTCTTATGTTTGATCAAGAAATTTCCATCTTCTATAATGTTAATCTCTTTGTTTACAAATTAAATGAAGATATGTAATATTTATATTTTTATAGATGATCTTAAAACCTACCTAACGGCTTCATATGGACACTTTTTTTTAACAAATTAGAAAATTCACTTTCAAAGCATTATTTATATTGAAATATAAGAGTTTTACAGTTAAAATAAATCAGTCTTAATCTCAGGAACAAAAATCACATAATGATGAAAATATCTCTAAATATGAACTTTCAAAATTCTTTCCCCCAACCGTGAGTTTTCTTCAAAGGCCATTATTTTCTCATTTATTTTCAAAAATATCACTTTTATTTCAAAAAGACTGATTAAGTGGGTATGTTTTCTCAAAAAAAAAAAAAAAAAAAAATGCTGCTAGATAACATATCACCAATAGCTATTGTTTTTAGCTCACAATATAGCTGAGAAAAAGTTCAAACTAGGATGAGGCATGCTGTTTTTCCATTTTCCTGCTGTTATTATTGTCTTGAATTATTAGGACCATGTTGACCAGCAGTTTCTTTGCAGAAAATATTTTAAGTCACTTGTACTTAAAATTTTAAGACTGTTAATTTATCATAATCAGTAATACAGTACATAAATCCATTTCACCAAGAACATGAAAACTACAACACATCACTGTAAGTTCAGAATGAGGTAGCTGCCACCAACTCTGAGTTACAGAGCTCCCATTCCTCTTGCAGACCATGTGATGCAGAATCCTCTACTTAAGTGATGAGTGATGGAGCCAGTATCAATCATATATTCAATACTAGCAACGTTTAGTGTGTATCTGTTTTCTAAAGATAAAATCTAAATAGAAATTGGAGTTCTAATATCTGGTGGCTCAGTGTACAGTATCCTCCTGCTAATGCAGGAGATCCTAGTTCGATCCCTGGGCAGTCAAGATCCCCAGGAGAAGGAAATAGCACTGGGAAATCCCATGGACAGAGGAGCTTGGCAGGCTACACTCCATGGGATTGCAAAAGAGTCAGACACAACTTAGCGACTAAACAGCAGCAACAAAATATTTTCTTCAGGCACCTCAAAGGACAGTCTTGCACTTACCTAGAATGCACACACCATAATTTGGAAGTGACAGCACGATGCTGTCTCATGTCAACAGTGCCACTGCATGGTCACCAAAGAGTAACATGATTCATATTTTTTCCTCAGACCTCTATTCTTCCCATTAAGGAGATTCAAGCACTCACAGCTTTTCTCTTTCTATTCTTCACTATCATTATCAAATATATTAACACACAGGCACACTTTCAAACTCCATCTCTCGTTTCACTCTTATATCCCTCCTCCATGAATCTTCCTCTTCCCCATTCTTATTTCTCTGTGAACTGAAAAATTAATTATTCCTTAGAAGCATAAAGATAGTTATTAGTCATATGCCAGAGATAGAAACTCCCCATTTTCATCTAAAGTTAAACAACGAAAAGTGAAAGTGTTAGTCTCCCAGTCATGCCCCACTCTTTGTGACCCCATGGACTATAGCCTGCCATGCTCCTCTGTCCACGGAATTCTCCAGGCAAGAATACTGGAGTGGGTTTTAACCACAGATATATAAACATATGTATGCATATACACATATACACACATACATATGCATTATTGTTGGTCAGTCACTAAGTCTTGTTGGACTCATTGTGACCCCATGGACTGCAGAAGGACACGGATTCCCTGTCCTTCACTATAATAGATGCATTTTATAAATATATATAATATGCAGTTAGGATTTCAACCTATGACTTCTGGGGGTACACACTGGGGGTACAGTAAATTCTAGAAACAACATTTTTTTAACCACAGACATATAAACATAGATATGCACATACACATACACTCACTCCCTGGTGGCTCAGATGGTGAAGAATCCGCCTGCAATGTGGTGGACCTGAGTTCAATCCCTGGGTTGGGAAGACCCCCCCTGGAGGAAGGCATAGCAACCCACTCCAGTATTCTGGCCTGGAGAATCCCCATGGACAGATGAGCCTGGCAGGCTACAGTACAAGGGGTCACAGAGAGTCAGACACGACTGAGCGACTGAGCATAGCACATATACACACTTGCGTATGCACACATATGTAAGTAATATACACAGTAAGGGCCAGGTGGGAAGGACCACGTGGCTGTGAGCAGAAGCCCTAGATGCGCACAAGCGCCTACCTGTCCTGGGGTCTGAGGGAGACCCATCCTGCTGGGACTGTTACCAGGTGTTCAGCAAGTTGAGAGTGATGCTTGGGGAGAAACTGCTAATCTTCCAAGCAAGAAGCTTCTTGGGGAGTGCTCCAGAGGCCTTGGTCCAGTCTGACGGGTCTTTGAGGGTCCTAGTGGAAAATCAGACTGTGAAGAGTGATTTGTGACAGGGGCTGTTGTCTCAGTCCAAGTCACCGAGGCAACAGCCCACAGCTTTGCCAGAGGACACAGTGAAACCCCAGTGGAAACAGTGTAGATCCCACGCAGACCATCAATACCACCTGAACATCCAGAGGGTGTGACCACAGGTTGACCCTGGAGCTGGTCCAGACAATGAGGCTCCTCGCCCTCCTCTAGCTTTAAAATGTATGCCCACAGGTCCTTCCCTGTGGAAGGGAGCCATTTTCAAGGAGGTTGTTTTGAGATATTGCCAGCACAGGCAGACAAAAGACCTTGAACTTGTACAATGGCTCTCCTGGGCACAGAGCACCTTCTCATCTGTTATCATTTACCAGCCTCATGGGGCTAGCGCCCTCTTCTTTCACGTTCATGGGAGGCAACTGAAGGCCAAGATCCCATAGCCACCAGGATACCTGCAGAGGCAGCCCCTCATTCTCGTTTCTTCTTTTTGTTGTTTATTTGGCTGCATCGGATCTTTGTGGCACACAGGACCTTTGGTCTTTGTTGCCACTGCAGCATCTTTTTAGCTGCGTCTCAGAAACTTTTGTTTGTGCCATGTGGGATCTAGTTCCCTGACCAAGTATGAAACCCAGGTCCCCTGCACTGTCTTGGTCCACCAGGAAAGTCCCTTCATTCTCTCTTCTGCTCTAGATGTCGCTTTGTCAAGGAGGTTTTCTCTGCTCATTCCTCAAACTGTAGCTCCTGCATCACTTGCTTACTCTGTATATACTTCACTTTATATTACATGTATATTGCTTGTCTGTTTCCCTTACTACTGTTGATGGAAGAGTAGCGGCATTGTCTGTTTCCGAATCTCCAGCGGCAGGAGGAGGGCGTTAGTAAATAGTTGTCAGCAGTGAGCGAGGAGATGCAGTTTTCATTTGGCAATCACTCCGGGGTCCAATGCCCCTCCCTGCCAGTGGGCACTCTGTTGTGGTTCGGGGAAGGACCAGAGGACAGATAACTGTACAAGATCGCAGAACTCAATCCCAGAGGAGGCCCGGGGGGGCTAGACTTCTGCCCAGGTTGGTGAATTTGGGACTTTATGAGCCGGCTTCAGTTGGCTCCAATTATAGGAGCCAATCGCCAGGCGCTTCCTAAGGGCCTAGTTTGTGTTTTTTTTTTTTTTTTTTTTTAAGCAGTTTGATCCGCAATCAATGGTGAGAAATTAAATGGATTCTTTGGGCTAAGTAGATTGAATAGCCATCTGCCAGGGCCGAGGAATGAGCAATCTCTTGGTAATTTTTCCGCTGAAATTTGGCATCTACTTAGCATTGTACACCATTTGCACCTCGGGAAATGCCTTTTACACCTCTTCCCCTCCTGTGCCCTTCGCGTTAAAAACAATAACAACAACAAAAGCCAGTATAAGTGAAAGATTAGAAAACTGTGGGGTGGGGGGGAACCTTCCTATAGGGTCTTCACTTAGCACTTCAGCGGCTTCAGCAAACGGCACAAAACTAGCCTTCCGGGGGGGGGGGGGGGGGGGGGCGGGGCTAGTGAGCACCCTGTCAAGGGATTGAGGGGCCAGAGCCGGCGGGCGGGCAAGCTGCCAGCCGGGCCCCAGAGGCCGCCACCGCGCGCCCCTCTCGCCGGGCCCGCGACCCGGGCAGACGGAGGCGGCTCTCCGGGCCTCGCTTCCTGCACCCACACGGGGCTAAAAAAGAACGCGCACAACTTTTTTTTTTGGTCCCCCTTCTTGCGAAACGCTCGCGTAACAAGCTCGCCCAAGTAACCGCTCCGGGGGCGGCCCTGGGGACGCGGGCATTCGCGGCCCGGGCCCCGGGTGAGAGGGGACCCAGTCCGAGCCCTGCGCGGGGCTTGGGGGGGCCGGGGCGGGACCTGGGCGGTGAGGGCGGGGCGGACTGGGGCGGGGCCTGGGCGGGGCTGGGGGCTGGAGTGGGCAGGCCGGGCCGCTGTGGGCGGGGCGGGGCCGGGCGCTGCAGGGAGCGGGGCGCGGCGGCGCATGCGCAGAACACTCGTTTGGCCCCGAGACTGTCGCGGCAGCCCCGCCCGCCCGCTCGCGGGAGCGTGTTTCAGTAAGTCGGTGTCCGCGCTGCCGCCTGTCAGAGCGTGTGAGCAGGCAGCGCCGGCCCGCCGCGACCTGCCCGGCCCCGGACGCCCCCTCCCCGCCCCCCGCGAAGCATCCCCTCCCCCGTGGCAGGGCATGAGCCGAGGGAGGCGGGTAGCTGAGAACTCCCAACCTCGCGCGCCGCTCGGAGTTTGAAGGGCTCCGTGCTGACCGCGGCCGCCGCCGCCTCCTTTCTCGCCCGCCAGAGCTTTCTCGCGCCGCCGCCGGGATCGCAGCCGCGCCAGGCCGGGCGGCGGGCGGCGGGCTGCGTGCGGGGGGCGTTCATGAGCCGCCGGTCGGCCCGCGGCCCCGGGAGCCTGCGCGGTGACTCACACCCGCCCCCCTCGCTTGTGTCTCGCCCCCTCCCCCGGCAGGATGCCGGACCAGATCTCGGTCTCCGAGTTCATCGCCGAGACCACCGAAGACTACAACTCGCCCACCACGTCGAGCTTCACTACGCGGCTGCGCAACTGCCGGAACACCGTCACGCTGCCGGAGGAGGTAGGTCGGGGCCGTGCCCTCCGCGCGCAGCCCTCCGAGGACCCCGGCCCGCCCGCCGGGACGCCTCGCTGCCTCCGCTGGCGGCCGCCGCCTCGCAGTTGGATGGCGTCGATTTCCGAGCCGGGGAGGAAGGGGATGTGAGGGCCTTGGGGGAGCCACACCCCCACTGCTGGACTCCCTCCAGCCCACCCCGCGGCCAGGTGATGGGCGGGGGACATAGGATGTGCAGCCCCCAGCTCCGTTTTCCCCTCGAGGCTAGAGGTGGGGAGAGGATTGAACAAGCTGTGGACTGCCCTAAGAAGAGGGAAGTCCTCTCCCTGGCTTGAGTCCTTCTGGGCGCTTTCCATATCATCCTGACCCTCTAGTAACCCGCCAAGTAGATGGTGTCAGGCCCCCGAGGGCAGAGGGAGGCAAAGCAACGTGGCCAAGGTCACCAGCAAGGGACTGGGAGATGGTCAATTAATGGACGTCTCCACGGCCCGACTTGGCCAGACAGGCTGAGCTGCTTCGGCTAGGACTGGTGGAAAAACCCCAGAGGAATGAGAGGGAGCTCTGGCCGGGACTGCCTCCACCCCGGGATTCCTCCTCCTCGCTTGTCCTAAAGCCCTGGGTGGAAAGAGCTATCTATGCAGACTGGTCCCCACCCGGCTCCCCTGGCTGGCTGGTTTGGTAGAGTCAGGCTGCTGCGCCAGCAGGACCTGCCCGCAGGGCACTCATAAGCTGTGAATGGATCCCCGAGGCCGATGGTGCCCCAAGAGCTGGCCAGACAGGAAGAAGGGAGGCCTGAGATGCAGAAAGAATCGCTCCTCTTATCTAGGTCTCCAGGGAAAGCTTGTGGGTGCCTCCAACAGCGTCAAGAGCTTAGCAATTTCCTTTAAAATTTTAGGTTCATTAGTGATAGGGCCGAGTGGGACAGTATAATGTTGCTGTTGTTCAGGGGCTAACTCACGTCTGACTCTTTGTGACCCCATGGACTGTAGCACACCCGGCTCCTCTGCCCTCCATATTCTCCTGGAGTTTCCCAGACTCATGTCCACTGAGTCGATGATGCCATCCAGCCATCTCATCCTCTGCTGCTCCCTTCTCCTGCTTTCAGTTTCCTGGCATCAGGGTCGCTTCCAATGAGTCAGCTCTTCTCATCAGGTGGCCAAAGTATTGGAGCGTCAGTGAATATTCAA
The DNA here is from genome assembly GCF_033118175.1 of Dama dama. NCBI lineage: Eukaryota > Metazoa > Chordata > Mammalia > Artiodactyla > Cervidae > Dama > Dama dama. The sequence goes on from NC_083683.1 coordinate 72,461,059, forward strand.
GGTTGATTTCCTTTAGTTTGATTTGACTTTGGTTTGACCTCCTTGCAGTCTAAAGGACTCTCAAGAGTCTTCTCCAGCACCACAACTCGAAACTATCAATTCTTCAGTGCTCAGTCTTCTTTATGGTCCAACTTTCACATCCATACATGACTACTGGAAAAACCATGGCTTTGACTCTACAGACCTTTGTCGGCAAAGTGATGTCTCTGTCTTTTTAGTGTGCTGTCTAGGTTTGTCGTACTTTTCCTTCAAGGAGCAAGCCTCTTTTAAAATACATCTAATAGTCTGTGACAGAGTTTATTTATTTATTATTTTTTTAGTTTTTATTTTGGCTGTGCAGACTCTTCATTCACCTGGGCAGGCTTTCTCTAACTGTGGTGCACGGGCTTTGTTGCTCCATGGCATGGGGGAGTCTTGGTTCCCCAACCAGGGACCGAACTCGCATCCCCTGTGTTGGAAGGCGGATTCTTAACCACTGGACCACCAGGAAGTTGCAGTGGGGCTTCATTTTATCAACACAATCAGCAAAAATACGATTTTTTTATTCTTGTGACCATTTGATACAAACCTTTCTGCTTCAGGATGGGGAATGTCCTGCCCTATCTTTATTATTGTTAGAGCCATGCCTGTTTATTGTAGAAAGAAAGGAGAACGTGAAAGGTGCCTGTAATTCCATCACCTGAAGATGATCAGAGTTAGTATTTTGGGTTGTAATTATTTTTAAAACCACCGTTTAAGCGATCCAACGGGTTTGGATGAGGGAGAGCATTTAGGAAATGAGGGGTAGATAGAGAGAGTCTATATAGTAGATGTATAGTTGTAATTTCCCCATGACGTTTGAGAGTACAACCTGGTTAGACCTCCTAACAAAAGTTATCATAAAAGGTTGAATGGTTTTACGCTTATAGAATCTTTGCATATGTTTTAATTTCTAGTTCATACTGTAATGTGAAGATACTTTCCTTAGCTCATCACTTTATTTTCCCTTTTTAAAAGAGATTTCTCTGTAGCCACTATCGATTTGTTAGATTTTTATTTTTAAAAAAATATTTTCTGAAGTATTTTTTATAAAAATGAAAATTGTGTCTTCACATTAAGGGCAGCCACTGGCTAGTTGGGGGGCTTCTCCTTCCTGGTGGGGGAGTGAATAAAGATCACCCTTTGACTTCGAAAGAAGTGATAAGGGAGGTAGAAAGTAAATTGGCGTGAGATTAACTAGAGAGGGAAACTTTTTATTCTATTCTCAGCTATTTAGGAGAAAGAAAAACTTTTTTTTCTTTTTTAATATGAGAAAGAAAAGTCCTTTTGCATTCTGGAATGCTTTCAAAAGCATTGCTATTGGTGTTAAATTCCATTTGGATTTGGAATTATGAAATTTTTAAAGTGTTGAAGTAAAATTAGTTCTCTGTGTTGTTTTTTGACAGTGTAACTGTCAGTGTAACAGCAGTAACTTGAACTAAACTACCATTACATCATCGCAGAAACCAGTATAAAAGTGGTTATTTACTTTGAAATGGAATTGAATGTTCAGAAGTGCAGATGCGGTGGGTGGGTTTCTGGGCACACGGGGTCTCCTTTCTCAGCGAGACAGGAGGGGGTGAGAGTGTCCCCACTGGAGCTGCTGCCAGTGGCGATGGGTGTGGAGACGCGGGGTGGCCCGGGCAGTGTCTGCAGCAAAAGCCCCGGAAAAGCACAGAGCAGAAGCAAGAAGTTTCACCGGAAACTCCAATAAATCGGATCATTTGATCAAGAGTTGCTCAAAAAATTCCAGATAGAGGTCCTGAAATAATATGGCCCAATCAAAAACATGACCCCCCAAACCAAGCCAAACAAACGATAAATTGGGTTCAACATATTCTTGATGGCTTCATGTTTAATTTTCTATTTGAGTCAGTTGATAGGCTCAAGAAGGGAGGTATGTAAAGACAGGCTGGATTCTCATGTGATAAAAAATACACTGTAGATTCATTTGATAGACTCCTATACTCTCTCCCATCCCACATACAGGTATAAATACTCATTTAACATGGGGATGGAGACAGATCCATCGTAAAGCTTACCCATAGGACAGATTCCTTACGGCTGTAAAAATCTCAACTGCTCGGGAAGGCCTCCCATCAGACTGTGTGCGTCTCAGTCATGTCTAACTCTGTGCAGCCTAATGGACTATAGCCCACCGGGCTCCTCTGTCCATGGGATTATCCCGGGAAGAATACTGGAGTGGGTTGTCATTTCCTGCTCCAGGGGATCTTCCTGATCAAACTCTCATTCGCCTGCACTAGCAGGTAGACTCCTTACCACTGAGCCACCTGGGAAGCCGCACCCCTCCCCACCCCAGCCCCCTCCGCAATATCAGACTAAGTTCAGTTTAATTTGCTTCTCACATTGTTTGAGCACCTGCTGTGTGCCCATTCTGTGTTGGATGCTGAGGGGGATGGGTAACAGAATGAATTAGAGATACGATTTCTGCCCCAAAAGGTGTTCGAAGGCGAATGGGGACTAGGGAGAGGGTGCAGAGTTAAGTGTAGTGGACAGTGCTGTGAAGACGGATCCCATGGCTCTGGGAATGCAAGCGAAGCCACAACTGGTTCCAGCCGGAGAGAGCTTACAGCGTCCCTTCTGACCTGGACCATGAGGGACAGATGAGTACAGCATTCCAGGCAGAGGACACCCTTAGAGCAAAGGCCCAGGGTGGGATGGACTTCGTGAGGCGGGGAGAAGGCAGACAGCACACCCATGGTGATGGTATTGGCTTTACTTCATGCCTGTTCCATTTGACTAGATGAAGCCATCAGTCTCCCTCTCTGTCTTTCTCCGTCTTTTTTTTGTTTTATATTTTGTTGGGTGTGTGTGTGTGTGTGTGTGTGTGTGTGTGAGGGATTCATTTCCAGCTGGGTCTAGCTGCAGTGAAAATGTCCTACTTGACACATTGGGAATTAGATTACAACCATCTCTCGTTGCAAGGCGGGGCAGTAGCTGCAGCATCAGACACCCCTCTCAGTGGGGGCAGGACAGGAGGGAAGTGTTGATTTAGGGCTGCTGGGTGTCTTGACTTAAAAATTATTTGAGAAACTAAGGCTGTGTGGTCCCAGTTGATTAATAAATATGGCTGCTTGCCCTGTCCTGGGGGTTTTCTCCTGGAAAACTTGGGATGGCGCTATCAGAGGCTGTCCCGGCAGAGAGGTACAGCGTATCATAGGTGGGTGGACATTTTTTTATTGAAAAAATTAGTGCCTTTATGTGCTTGATTATTTAGTTCCTGTTTCAGAGCTCTTCTTAAAACGTAAGAGATGCTCAACTTTAAAATTTTGCAAACACCTGGAGTTTTTGGTCCCCACTTAATGAGGCAGGAATACGTTTGCACAGGTCCGGACTCAGGCCCCCAGTGGCACTGGTGGGGTTCCGCGCCAGTGTTGCCGCCCCTCGCCCCAGCCACTGTCTGCGTCTGTAGGGTGATGGCTTTGGACCAGCTGGCCCCCAGGGCGCCTGACGCAGGAGCCCCTCAGAAGGGGGAGGAAGGGACCCCAGGTCCTGCATCCCAGCTCTGCACCAGACAGTGTGGCAGCCATGCGAGGAGGAAGTGAGTGCTGGGGGGCTCGGTGGCGTCCTTCCTCCACGGGCAGACTCCCCGCCACGTCTGCACCGCAGCTGGGGGCCACGTCTTGAGAGGAGGCCAAGTAGGGACAGAGCTGGAGTCTTCCCAGAAGTGGCTCGGGGAACGGTTGTGCTGTGACACAGAGAAGGGACAGCGTGGGCGGGAGTGGGGGCAGTGCCAGCCCAGAGAGCCCTCCCGCCCTGATCCTGAGCGTGGGGCAAGGAAAGACGTATCACCCTGAATTGAAACTGGGGGCCTCAGAGAGCCCCAGGGGCCTCAAGGGGACGATTAAGCCGACGCCGTTTTCCAGCTAGGAGAAATCTGGTCAGGGAACCTATTGCCCTGAATTCCCAGCTAGCATAGGAGGCCTGCCCTCTTCCAGCTGTTCACAGTCTATACTGAGCCTCAACTGATTGCTAGTGTTTTTATAGCTTTTTGTATTAACACTGTACATCTCCCTCTTGAAAATAATTTGCTGTGATATTGTCTGGTCAAGGTGTTATTTGTGCCCAGGGCCTATTATGAGACAGCAGGTGCTTAGAACCTGTTATTTTTGCGAGGGGGGGGTTACACCGTGTGGCACGCAGGACCTTAATTTCTTGACCAGGGATTGAACCCACACCGCCTGCACTGGGAGTGAGGAGTCTTAACCACTGAAGCAGCAGGGAAGTCCAGGAACCGCTTGCTTTTTTGTTGTCAGAATTACATCTATTTCTTGTCTTTCCTTAGTCTGAAAATTACTGTGGAATTTTCATAACAGGAATAATACCAAGGTTAAGTCACCTGTGCTTTCACTACTCTGAAGACTGTTGGCCACTGTATAATTCTGCACAGAGATCGAGAGCATCCAGACTTCGGTCTGATGGTCCTGGTCTTGGATCTCCTCTGTACCACCACATACCAACTGCATGGACTTGGTCAAAGTCTTTTGTGTCCATACGTCGTGACCGTTTCCTCATCTACCACAGAACCAATCTCACCCAGCTGTTGTGACTGTAGGTGAGAAATGCATGGAAAATAACTTATTAGTGGTTGGTGCATGGTTTACACACTCATTAAATGTTAGGCAGTTGCAGTAGTGATGGCAGAAGTAGAATTAGTAGAAGGCAGTAAGCCTGTGAATGTGTGTGTGTTGTTTTTTAAAGTTTTTGCAAAAGTGGGATCTTGTTAAATAATCTGCTTTAAAACCTATCTTTCCCGCTTAAAATTATATTGAGCATTTCTCTACGTTGTTAGTCTCCCAAACCATCATTTTTTTTATGACAGCTTTACTGAGATGAAATTCACATACCATAGTGCTTCCATTGAAAAGAAACAGTTCAATATTTTTTTTTTTTTTTTTTTTTTACTGTTTTCTGAGTCGTACAGTCAATTTTAGAACATCTTTATCACTGCCCCCCGCCCCATTCCTTGTGCCCAGAGTAGGAAATGGCAACCCACTCCATTGTTCTTGTCTGCAAATCCCATGGCCAGAGGAGCCTGGCGGGCTGCAGTCCATGGGGTCCCAAAGAGTCAGACACAACTGAACACATCACACCACCCCCCGAAAAGCCCTGAACCCCATTAACAATCACTCCCCATTTTCCTCCAAAGCCTGCTAGTCCCTCAACTAATCTGTTTTCTGTCTTTATGGATTTGCTTATTCTGGACATTTCCAAGCTATTTAAAGGCTGCACAGTTTTCTGTCATGTGGATGTCCCTTGATTGAGCAACCATCTCTCTGCTGGTGGGCATTTAAGTGACTTCCATTATTGTAGGTAACATCCACGGTGGGCCTTTTTACCATCTCAGTAGAGTGCCCTGGGAGTCATGTAATGAAGGTGATGTCTTCAGCTGTGTGGGCCACACCCCTGTGCTGGGAGATGCCCCTATTGCCACTGAGGAAGACCCCAGCCCGAGCCATGAGGTCCCTGGCATTGTTCGGGGGGCAGCAGCAGCAGCCTGCCAGGGGTGGGGGGCACGAGTGACTTTCTGAGCAAAGCTGAGAAAGGGACTTTCTGAGACCAAGCACAGGGCCATAGTCATCACTTCCAGTAGTGTTACAGTTTCAAGTCCAAGGACAAATCTGGTGGAACCAGAGTGCAGAGAGAATTACTCATTACATCTGAGCAGAGATGGCTACTCAGGGCTGACTGCCGGGCATCCATCCATGTCTTCCCAGTGAATGGTGTTTCCTGTTGGTGGTGCAGAGACCGACGGGGTCGGGGAGAATCAGCCACAGTACGTCTGATGAGCCTGCGTCTAAAAGGCTCAAGTTCAGGTGCCTCAGGAAGGAAAGAGACCTTGAAGAAACAGACCACCCTTCCTCTCTGAATCTCTCCCTCAGGATCGTGTTCAAGTCCCAGGGCTGGATAATGTGCTGTGGGGAGGTGCATTCAGCTTACGCCCTGCTTTGAAATGTCGCGATTACCATGGGAGAATCAGTTTCTGCACGTTTGCCGTCTGGCTGTTGTGAGCGCGTTCAAGTTTGGAACATTTACATTCGTTGGGTGTTTTCTCCACCCTCTGCTGGGCCCCCAGGTGAACACGGCTGATGCAGTTTAATTAGGGCCAGTAGGCTGGCCCAGCCTCTTTCGGGGGAGACGGAGGGGGTTGCCACAGGAGCTCAGCAGGGTCGCGCTGACCACCCTTCAGATATGCCGGTCTGTTCTTGCTTTGCGTCAGGCCTGGGTTAATCTGGGGTGGGAAGTGGCTGCAGGCCTTCCAGCTTCTTTGTGCTTAGATTGGGGGCCCTGTTGCAGCTGGCTGTTCTATAAAATGAGAGAATGGGAGGAGAGAAGCGTGGCCCTTGCAAGCAGCCAAGGTCTCAGGTTTTGCAGGCAGGCCCGGAGTCCTCCCATCATGATGGTTGACCTGTAAAAGCAAGCCCCTTGCGTTTTCCATCATGCATGGGCGTGCCAGGACTCTGCTCGTCCCCAGCAGGAAGGGACGGGCCCCGGGAGGTAGGCAGGGAACCGCGGCATCGGTGTCACATGCCACCTCCTCCTCAAGCCTCCTGATACCACAGGGCGCCCCACCTCATAGACGCGGGGGTGGCGGTGACGGGTACTTGCTACCGACTCACAAAGCCCTGGGCTCTTAACCCAGCTTTGCTGAGGCTCCTTACAGAAATTCTGTGCATTTCCTCATTGGAGAGTTGGTGTCAGTGATACTGCTTAACTTAGAGGGTTATTGTGAGGTTGGAATGAGAAAATTCCATGTGAGCTGTGTTCGTGTAGCACAGTTTTCTACATTTCTAGTGCCCTGTAACAGCCATGATTACCGTTACTGATTGTCTCAAATTTTTATTTTATTTCAAAAATTTAAATTTTATTTATTTATTGGCCATGCCAGCACATGTGGGATCTTAGTTCCCAGAACAGGACTCGAACCCTTGCCCCCTAACTGCAAGTGCAGAGTCTTAACCTACTGGACCTCCAGCGTAAGCAGGGAAGTCCCTGTTACCAATTGTATGATTTGGAGTCAAATGTCTCTGAGCCTCAGTCGTGTCACCTACAAAATGAGGACAGAAATATTGATAGCAACAGCAGTTTTGTGAGGAGTGGGTGAGACGGTGCGAAAAAGCATGGGCGTAGCTCCTGGCGCTTGTCCTGGCTCTTGGTGTATCAGGATGCGGTAGTTATGCAGTTACAACAGTTCGATTTGTTCTGTGGTCTATAGTTGTTTATGAATTGCACCCCCGCCCCGAACCTGTAAGCAGACGCTATGCTTTCATCTTTGCCCCCAAAATGCTCAGCCCAATAGTTAATCAGCGAACGGTCGTTCAGACAAGGCGTGCTTGAGCTTACAGAGCTCCTGGACTAAGAACCGGGGCAGCTCACTGTGCTCACGTTGATTGTCCTAGTCGCTCAGTTGTGTCCGACTCTGCGACCGTGTGGACGGTAAAGCCCACCAGGCTCCTCTGTCCCTGGGATTCCCCAGGCAAGAATAGTGGAGTGAGTTGCTGTTCCCTACTCCAGGGGATCTTCCTGACCCAGGGACCGAACCTGCGTCTCTTGTGTCTCCTGCATGGGCAGGCCGTTCTTTCCCCCTCAACCACCAGGGAAGCCACCTGTATCTACACGAGGGGAGCATCGTACCTTGATGCCCTTTCCTCGCTGTGAGCCATGTGAAGTTGTCCTCAGCACTGGAAACCTGTATACCCCGAGTCACGTCTAGACATTTCTGCTTGCCTTCAGATACTTTGAAAGAAAAGAATTCTCTCTTGTGTCAAATTCTCCTCGCAGTTAAAAAGAAACCACCAGTTGTGCCCTCCCCCCCCCCCCCCGACCCCCCAGAAAGAGCCGGCTGTAAGCTTGTCCGAGTTTTTGGAAAAGGAAGTGTTGAAAGCCCACACGTTCATCACTGCGCTGCTGGTCTCTTCCGTCCCTCCCCATTCCCAGCGTGTCAGGGGAATTCCAGTCCCTGGGTTAGGAAAAGACGCCCTCACCTCCGAAGGGCCTGAGAGCAGGGCCACCAGTGACAGCAGCTGAGGCTCAGGCTTTTGGAGGTTTGTGGTCTCAGCTGTTAACCTATGTTTTGCAAGGTTTCAGTCGCCTCTGCTTGGCTTTTGCAGAACTCAGGGTTACCGAACCGACTGTCTGGAGGCCGTTTGTGCTTCTTGCTTAGATGCCCATGTTCTCCTGTCACCAGTCAAGGAAGCAGGTTGCCGCTAGCCAGGGTCTTTATGTTTTTTCAAAAGGATATTCAGCAGTTAAGATGTTAGCCGTGCGACCATTTGTTCCGTGAATCTTTGTGCATTTGGATAAAACTGATGAAGTAGTAAGTTCCACTGAAATTTCATAGCCCTGTTTGGGTATCCATAAAATCTGCTGCTGCTGCTAAGTCACTTCAGTCGTGTCCGACTCTGTGCGACCCCATAGACAGCAGCCCACCAGGCTCCCCCGTCCCTGGGATTCTCCAGGCAAGAACACTGGAGTGGGTTGCCATTTCCTTCTCCAATGCATGAAAGTGAAATGTGAAAGTGAAGTCACTCAGTCGTGTCCGACTCTTAGCGACCCCCTGGGCTGCAGCCTACCGGGCTCCTCCGTCCGTGGGATTTTCCAGGCAAGAGTACTGCAGTGGGTTGCCATTGCCTTCTCTGCATAAAATCTGAGGCCTGTGTTTTAACTGATTTTATGAATTATGCTTCCTAAATTGATGTAGAGTTAAATAGGATGTAATTAACTCTTCTTGACACACCCGAGTCACTGGGTGCATGCACAGGGGCCCCTGGTTATCTGAGGACTGTGCTCCAGCCAGGTGACTCCCCAGGTCACATCTCACCCTGCCTGTGTTATGTGGACAGGGACTGTCCTAGGGGGCCAGTGGTTAAGGCTCTGCGCTTCCACTGCAGGGGGTGCAGGTTTGATCCCTGCTTGGGGAACTAAGATGCCTCAGATATAGATGAGCTTCCCTGGTGACTCAAATAGTCGAGAACCTGCTTGCAGTGCAGGAGACCCAGGTTTGATCCCTGGGTGGGGAAGATCCCCTGGAGAAGGGAATGGCCACCTACTCCAGTATTCTTACCTGGAGAATTCCACGGACAAAGAAGCCTGGCGGGCTACAGTCCATGGGGTCACAAAGAGTCAGTCACTATAATTCTTTTTTTAAAAAAAGCATTATGTGGACATGCACAGGGTAAGCACAGCAGATGTGTGATAGAGGGCAGTGGGTGTCTCCCCTCTAGTGTGTGATGCCCCTTAAGGGCACACTCTTGCCTTTATACCGCACAGCCTAACAGAGTACCAGGCATGAAGATGACTCACCTGGATACAAACCCAGAAACACAGAGGATCAGATGCAGGAGAGCACCTCCCTTCTTGCCTAGAGCTGCCTGTGGTTTCCTTGTAAGACTGCACCCCCACTCCCCCAGGGGCCATCCCCCTCCTGCCCTTCCAGCCAGCTCTTCTGGATACAAGCTAACCAGAAGAGCTCCCTCTTCTGTTAGGGCTCTGGCTCCACCAGCGCAGAAGTAGAATCCAGCTTTGTGTAAAGAGCTTGGAGCTCTTCATCAGGAAGACCTGGCCCATGCGGGCGGGGCCCTCCTGATTCTGCAGAGATCATGACTCAGCCCCACTTCTCCTCCAGCTGTCTGTCAACATCTGTGCTTCCAGAAACATCAGGCTGGCTTCTCTTTTTCCAGAATGGAAGGCAAGTATCAGAGACCAGCAAGATTTCGGGCTGTTGCAGAATCAGGCAGGATGAAGGATGAAAGGATGAAGCCCTTACCCAACTGGAGAGCTGGCTCCATCTGAAGAAAAGTGATTTTTAAAAAGCTAAAGTGAGGACTTCCCTGGTGGTCCAGTGGTTCAGACTTCGCCTTCCAATGCTGGGGGTGCTGGTTCGATCCCGGGCCAGGGAGCTAAGACCCCACACACCTCATGTCCCCAAAAAAATCACAACATAAAACAGAAGCAATACTGTAACAAATTCAAGAAAGACTTTAAAAACAAGTCCACAATCAAAAGAAAAATCATCTTACAAAATAAAAAGCTGAAGGTCTTAAAAGATTAATCTGAGTTTGACCCCTCTGTCTGAGGAAGAGGAAACACAGGCAGAGTGAGATGTGACCTGGGGAGTCGCCTGGCTGGAGCACAGTCCTCAGATAACCAGGGGCCCCTGTGCATGCACCCAGTGACTCGGGTGTGTCAAGAAGAGTTAATTACATCCTATTTAACTCTACATCAATTTAGGAAGCATAATTCATAAAATCAGTTAAAACACAGGCCTCAGATTTTATGCAGAGAAGGCAATGGCAACCCACTGCAGTACTCTTGCCTGGAAAATCCCACGGACGGAGGAGCCCGGTAGGCTGCAGCCCAGGGGGTCGCTAAGAGTCGGACACGACTGAGTGACTTCACTTTCACATTTCACTTTCATGCATTGGAGAAGGAAATGGCAACCCACTCCAGTGTTCTTGCCTGGAGAATCCCAGGGACGGGGGAGCCTGGTGGGCTGCTGTCTATGGGGTCGCACAGAGTCGGACACGACTGAAGTGACTTAGCAGCAGCAGCAGCAGCACCTGTCATTTTATTTAGTTCAATAGACTTTAAAAATAATTCACATCAGAAAATGTAAAAAACGCCACACCTCAGGGTGCCTGCCCATGGGGGAAGGAGCGCGCCCAGCTCCTGCAGCATATTCAGGAAAGGCATCCACACAGGGACCTGAGCACACCGCACACTGGCTGGTTCACAGGACTTATTATCCTATCCTAGACGTCCCGGTCCTATTAGCCCTAGCTGCAGGGACCGAAAGTTTCCTCTGCCCCTTCTGAAAATATTAGATAATGTCAGTGCAGGGGAATAATACACTCTTTCTGCATTTCTACCCTGCAGTGCAGCAACTGTTGCTCTTGGGGATGATTGTGCTAATTCTTAGCTCATTAACGCCAAGTACTACATGCCTACACACTACTCTAACCAGAGAGAATGCAAAAGAGAGTGTGATACATCTTTCTGGAGCATTGAAGTTTAATAAGATTGAACCAAGGGAAGAACCAAGGAGTTGGCAATAACTATCCTCTCCCCCACCACATGGAAGACAGAAGTGTGGGGGATGGGGACATGCCCCAGGGGACAGTCCAGTCTCTGAAGTTTCACCCAGCAGGGGAGGAGGGGCAGCCAGGCCAGGGTGGTGCCTCTTCTGGTCGCCCAGGTCCCTCCAGAGCATCCTCTGTGCTGGTCAGGGTTTTGGACAGGAGGCTTCCTGAAGGGGTGGAGGTGTCTACGGCCATACCACCCTGAACGCGCCCGAGCTCGTCTGAAGGGGTGGAGGTGCTGGGTTTGAGTCCCATCATCCAGGTGGGAACATGCCCAGGTCCCAGGGGGCTTGGCAGGTCATCCCCTGGGTGTTTCTGGGCTCACTTTTTTACCCCTCTTGCTGGGCAGCCCACAGCAAAGATGTTTAAGGAGACCTCTCCATATTCTCCCAGCCACCCCCTTCTTCTGGGTGAGGCCAGGGGGAGTGACTGGAGACAAATTCTGGGGCTGCCCAACAAGGGTGGAGCTTCCCGCATCAGGCACGTCTGGGGGGCAGTGGGTTTCACTGCTGACGTCACAGGCGCCCCTGGCGTCCCGGGTGACGGTGGCGTGAGGGTCCTGGGTGCCGTGGGCACCGCCGGTGTCCCGGGCGCCTCTGGTGTCCCTGGGGACGCGGGCGCCGCGGGCGTCTTCTGTGTCGCAGGCCCCAGTGGCGTCCTGGGTGCTTGGGGCGTCGTGGGGGAGGCTGGTGTCACAGGGGAGGCTGGTGTCACAGGTGAGGCTGGTGTCGCGGGCGCCTCTGGTGTCCCGCGTGAAGCTGGCATCACGGGTGTGGCTGCTGTCACGCCCGCCGCAGGCGTCACAGGCGAGCCTGGCCCCGCACGTGTCGTGGCGGTCACCGGCGCGGTTGGTGGCTGGGGCGCTGCGCTCCTCACGGGTGCTGCGAGTGGAGGGGGCTGAGCTGGGGGTGACGGTCCTCGCCTCCGGGCAGGGTGAGGGAGTGGCAGGCTCTCTGGTCTTCTCCCTCGACTCCTGGTTCTCCTGCTCCGTGGTCTCCCACAGCCAGCCGGGAATAAGCGTCGACACTTCAGGGCTGGCGGGAGGCGTATGTTCTTGGCTGCTGAGGTCGAGGGAAACAGCCGGCCTCACAAAGATGGTGCGGGCCCGCACCTTGGGTACAGTCCAGTCTCTGCCAGTGCTTGTATGCCTGCCCTGGATCTGGTCCCTCGACCAGCCCAGTGTCATCCCCATGGTCACCCCAGGGTAATCTCCATAGGCTGGCGGGAGTGGGCTTTCCAGGCCCACGTTCAGCCAAGGATGATGCCGAACATCATCTAAAGTCGCCCTGTTGGCCGGGTTGAGCCTTAACATACGGCGTATCAAGTCTTTTATTTCACCTGATAGGTCTTCGGGCACATGGTAGTGCCCTGTGCGGATGCAGTCCCGCACCTCCCGGAAGTCTCGTCCCGTGAAGGGGACGGATCCCGTTACCAGGGTGTACAGCACCACGCCGAGGCTCCACACATCCACCTCTGGGCCTGTGTAGGGCAGCCGCAGGAAGAGCTCTGGGGCCATGTACACAGGGGTGCCACAGAAAGTGTTCAGTTTTCTTCCTGGGTGCCACTGGTCGCTGAGGCCAAAGTCTGCGAGTTTGATCTTGCTCGCCTCCAGGAGAATGTTGCCCGGCTTCACGTCCCGGTGCACCACGCCCCGCCGATGGCAGTGCCGCAGGGCTGAGACCAGCTGGCGGAACACGCCTCGGGCCTCCTCCTCGGTCAGGTAGCCTTGGGCCTCCAGGTAGGTGGCTAAGTCTCCCCCACTGAGGTGCTCCATGATCAAAAAAAGAGTCTCCTCTGTGTCTATGATCTCCACGAGCTGGACAATGTTCCTGTGGTTGTTCACGCTTCTCAAGGCCCTGACCTCCCGAAAGAGTTGCTGGAGGTTGGGCTGCTCTGTCTTTTCGACGATCTTGATGGCTACCAGTGCCTTGGTGAGACGATGCCGGGCCAATTTGACCTTGGCGGATTGGCCTTTGCCAATGGTATAAAAGATGTCATAATCTGCTATACGAGCCATCTTGTTCGTCGAGATGGCTGTGAAGTCCTGCATCCCTAACTATACTAACTACCACTAAGCTATACTAATGACCTAACTATACTAACTCTACCACTAAGCCCTCACTAAGAATGCTAACTGTTCTAACAATACTGCGTATGCTAACCGTGCTATACAACTATCCTAATGCTAACAACTATGGTAACAGTGCAGATACTAACTATGCTAGGAACCTGTTAACTATACCCACCACACTAACTATGGAGAAGACTAACTGCTGACACTAACTATACTATCTACGCTAGCAAACTAGTAGCTATACCAACTCTGCTATAACTATGTCAATGATGGTCTCTATGCTAACACTAGCAACACTAACTAAAAACAAAAACAAACAAACAAACAAAAAAAACAATAAGATAAAATGAGAAAAAGAAGGGGGAAAATGGGGAAAAACAAAAAATGGGGAGGAGAAACTAAAACTGAAAGAAAAAAATAAGACACAAATTTAAAAAATGAGAAAAAGAGAAAGAAAAAAGAGAAAAAGGAAAAAAAAAATCAACAAAATGGCAAAAACACGGAAAAACGCTCGCTAGCTATAGGTCCAGCCGTCAGGTCACCAAAATCAGCTTCCAGGGCTCTGCGGACAAGACCAGCTGAGGTCTTATAAAGGGTGTTGGTGAGTTTCATCACAGTGATGCCCTGTGAGGTCAGAGCAAGAAATGGACCAATCGTGGCTGGGATAAACCCAGTGGTTTTTCTCCCTTTTCAGCTTCAAGGCCCCTTTACACTTAGGTAAAAGGTCCCAAAGAGATTTTTCTTTAAATATATTAGAGACTGGTATTCACTTTGTTAGAAATTAAAATCTGTAGGAGGCTTCAGCAACTTTTTCATTTCTAGTTTGAAAGTTAGTAATAATTCTAAAGACCTCATAATGTGTCCACTTGAAATATTCAGTTGTTTTTCCTCAAACTCTGGTCACAGTGTGATGATTTAACTGACTTGATGAAACTATAGGAAAATGTTCTATTGTGTGAGACACTGGTAAAGCACATTATTAATGTTTATGAATCTGAGAGAAGATTTGCCAGGAGGATCAAGAGCAGATTTCTCATGGGGAGCCTCAGAAGTCAGATGACATGGGTCAGTGTCTTTGAAATGTTGAAGGAAAGAAGGTAATGTTGACCAAGAATCCTATGTTTAGCAAAACTGTCCTTGGAAAATTAAACAGTGATTAAGGCATTCCCAGTTCAGGAGAGTTGAGAGAATTCTCAACCACCCGATCTTCCTGAGGCAGGGAGTCCTTCAGGTTGGAATGAAAGGCCCTCACAGTGACTCTAAGCTTTATGAAGAGGTCAAGCTCTCTGGTAAAAGGAGATAAATGGATGATTAGAAGAGCTAGTGCTACACTGCTGTAATTAAAACGGATAACCAGCAAGGACCTACTGTATAGCAGAGAACTCTGCTCAATGATATGTGGCAGCCTAGATGGGAGGGTAGTTTGGGAAAGAATGGATGCATGTGTATGTATGGCTGAGTTCCTTTGTTGTCCACTCAGTTGTAAAGGCTGCCCTTTGTTCACTAATTGTTCTGTCAAATTATAGGCAGAGAGAGAGACCAGGCACCCTCAACATATTCAAAGGAGAATCAGCAGGATGGTGAAGGATTGCAGAACTGGGTGACATGAAGAGCAAGGACATGGATTAAGGAGATTTGTTGAACCTGAGGAAGATAAGATTCTGGACACGTGAGGGCAGATTTTCATTATCTGAAGGTCCTTCATTTAAAAGTTTCCTGGTGTGGGTCCTAGTCCCCAGAAATGGATGGTGATACCATTCAGCAAGAGAGGAATTCCAGGTCCCACAGGTTCCCGGAAAGGGTGAAAATAACTAAGTTTGACTTTTGAATGTGCTTTAATTTAAAGTTCATTGGACATGCAGGTAGAGACAGTGAATGAGCAATTAAAAATGCAGGTCTGTCTTTCTCTTTCTGACTTACTTCACTAATGTGATAGGCTCCAGGTTCATCCACCTCATTATAAATGGAATCTGTAAAGACAGTGCTGACGATGGTAGTCGCAGGGCAGAAAAGAGACAGACGTTTTGGACCCAGTGGGGGAAGGAGAGGGTGGGTGACATGAGTGAATAACATTGAAACGCATGCACTGCCATATGTGAAACAGCCTCTGAGAGTTTGATGTATATGACCCAAGGAAGCCAAAGCCAGTGCTCTGTGACAACTTAGAGGAGGTGGGGTGAGAGGGAGGTTGGAGGGGGATTCAGGCAGACATATGCATGCCTGATGCCAATTCATGTTGATATATGGCAAAAGCCATCACATTATTGTGAATTATCTTCTAATTAAACCAATAAAAATATATAAAAAATGTAGGTCTGGAGTTTAGAAGAACAGTTTGGGCTAGAGATAGAGATTTGAAAATTATCAGCACACAAATGGTAAATAGAGGTGTTTTGATTTTCTTTTTTTAAAGTAGACTTTATTCTATAGTGTGAGAACAAAGCTAGGCAGAGGATGGAAACTCATGGCATATCAGCATTTAAGGGTGAAGAAAGGAAGAAGAGACAGAGTTCAATTACTGGATGATTAAAGGAAATCAGAAAGAATTCACAGAGACAAAGGACAAAAGAATTTGAAAAAGTTAAATGTCAACTGAGCAACAAGGAATAAGATAGGGAGCGAAGAAGGGTCAGTTGGCTGTGGCAGTTAGTAGGTCACCAGAGACCTTGGAAGGGAAGTTTTGTGGCGTTGATGAGGCCCAAAGCCAAACAGCAGTAGTAGGTTAGGGAGTAAACGGAGCTTTAAGCAAGAGAGGGCAGTAAATGTGGATGACTCGTTTAAGAAGCTGAGGTTAGACAGGGTAAGTGACATTGCTGAAAGTCACGAGGCTCATAAGGGTTGGAGCCAGGACATCAGACCAAGTGCCCTGATGTATTAAAATGTCCTTTGAGCATTTTCACTTAGTCATTTATTTATTTATCCAAGTGTGTATTGGTCACCGACTCTATTCTAGATGCATGGGAGTTAGACCCTTTAGATATTGCATCATACAAAGCAAGGTATGGATAACTGTCAAGAACAGTCTAAGATTTCACTCTGCTTGCAAGCTAATAAGTTAGCCTTCCACAGTTTCGTGGAGGCTGGCTTAAGACAGGAGACTCCAGGGTCAGAGAAAGAGGACAGTTGATTATTTATAGCAAGAACAGTAACCAGGGTAACACCATTTTCTTAAACCAGGTTCTTCAGCCTCAGTTCACATAGGGTAGGTGACACAAATAAGGTCATGTGATATAAAGCGTTTTCCTGGAATGCAGGAGATGCAGGAGACATAATTCAGTCCTTGGCTCGGGAAGGTCACCTGGAGGAGGGCATGGCAACCCCTCCAGTATTCTTGCCTGGAGAATCCCATGGACGGAGGAGCCTGGGGGCTAGGGTCCATGGGGTTTCAAAGAGTTGGACACAACTGAAGCAACTGAGTGTATACAGTAAGAAGTGTTACAGGGGAGGAGTACTGAGTTCAGGGAATCTGGATCTTTTTTACAATGAGCAGCAAGCATTGTCAAATCTTTGCCTCAACATATGACTGTATCATATTAGACAGTAAATAAGCCTGCCTTCTATCTCTAGCTTCCATGGTTATCTGCTATACAGACATTCAGGAAAAAGCCTAGAACAAAGCAAAGCAGAGTTTTTGCTTGTAAGATGTGCAAAAATGCAAAAGACCCATGGAAAATTGTCTCTGAATGATGATATGGTATAGAATATAAAATTCCTATTTAATATTCATTTTCTTCCACTTAGTAAAAGACCCTAAATATATACCAGACAGAAATGTGCCCCATTGAAGACTGTGAGAGCTGGAGCTCCAGCAGCCCTTTTGTGACTGAAAGCTCACACGAAAAAAGGTAGACTAGAGGGACAGAAAGAGTCGGGGTCCCTGATAGCAGTACGGACGACTTATCTCCAAATTATATGTGAATGGATAAATCTTCAGGTGTTTATGTCATTATATTGGGTTTTGCAGTATAATGGCATATTAGCAGTCACATACTAATAGTTCCTATTATTAGTCAGTCAGTTCACTCATTCAGTAGTGTCTAGTACTGATGAGGAAAGAATTCTAGACAGAAGTCAAGATAACTAGGAGACTAGAATTGTAGCTTTCAATTTGCTACTAACTTACTGTGTTACCATGAGTATACAACTTAACCTCTGTCAGCTTCATATTTCTCAGCTAACTCTTAGGTACTTATTGGTGCTAACATTTTTTTTTTAAATTTTCAGCTCTTAAAATATCTACTCTTTTTTGTTTTTCAATACTCTTTTGTTCTGTATCCTATTTTCTTTTGGGCAGGTGCTCATCTGAAAAGCAACTGGGTGAAAGGAAATCAGATAATGTCTTAATTTGTTGTCTTCCTTCTCCCAAAGGTGAAATATTTGTACTTTGGAGATGTCTCAACCTAGGGACCTTTGCCAGGGACCTTTAAGCTTAGTATGGGAGGGGCTTAGATGAAAATAGCTCACAATAATTTCAAGGGTCACAATCATCAAGAGGAAATGAACTATCAACAACATTGAGTTTAATGAAGTTGGGAAGTAGAATCATTTATAGGAACATGTATAACAGTTGCAGGCAATGGAATAAAAAGGAATAGAAAGAGATTTTGGATTTCTAGTGAAAGCTTAAATATTCAAGTCAGTAGTGTTGCTTTGCTTCTGTATAGAGGAGGAATTGTTGCCTGACTGGCTTCTGTGACTGTGAATCTGAGTAAGACTGGGAGGAAATAGAAGGAAAGTGATACTAACTGAGTTAGATTTGGCGTATTCATATGCATGCTCTCACTTCACCTTACCGTTGCCCTGCAAGGAGATTTTACTGTTCCCATTGTCCAGATGAGGAAAGTGAAAAGTAAAAGGCCCCAGACATGACAGTATTTGGGTGAAAGCTGAGTCCAGTGACCTCTGCCTGGCTCAAAGGATCTTTTAAGCATCCCAGTTGTCAGTCTATGGAATCCTCTGTCAAGTCCTGCTTCCTCAGCTCCAAAGAGCAGAGGTTACTAGAGAGAGAGACTGGAATGACTTCACTTCCAATTTCTAATTTTTCTTTTCCTTTATCTCTTTTCTCCTTCATTTCACCTTTCAAAATAATTCCTCCAATCACATTTCCTTTCCAAGTTTCCTCTTGGCCCATGTACTGTTTCCTCCTGTATGATTGTTACAAACAGCTCTCATCCTAACTGGCAACTTGAAAGAAATATGTTACTCCCTGAGAATAATTAACTCTTTGTTAATTGTATGTTTGGAAAGGAATAGAAGCAATTTTTAAAGCCTAGCCAGGAGTTGCAATATGGCACTTAATTTATCAGTACAAATGGCTTTGGTTTAGTGGGTATTTGAAGAATGATGTTAAAAGTGTCAAGAAGACCTTGATTTCGTTCTCTTTTTTAATTTTTATTTTATATTGAAGTAGGGTTGATTAATGATGTGTTAGTTTCAGGCGTACAGCAAAGTGATTCAGTTATACATATACATATATCTATTCTTTTTCAAATTCCTAACACTCGAAAATGCATTATTAAAAATGTTTCTAAGGAATCAATATAGTAGTTCTTTGAAATACAATCCATGAAATTTCTAAATTTCCACATATTATATTACACATTTATCAGTTGTCATGACTTTATCTTCATGTCTGATAATATATTTTTGAAAGTCTTAATAAATAGATATATCTTCAGTGACAAAGGACATTTTGCTAAATTCCCATTCCTTTCACATGCCATCTGCACCACCATCTGGTACACTCATTCACTGATTTAGTTATTTCCACGATTAATATTTTTGGTATACCTATTATAGACCAAGCATGTGCTACATACCAGTGATAGGGTCATGAGAAGAGAAATGTATTTCTAATGTCATCAAGTTTCAGCCTCTGGGAAGAGAAGCCATAAAACGTGTAATAATCATTATAATAACAACAACTAGTCTAATAATAACAAACAATGAAAGAAGCCAATATAGGGAAAAGAGCTATGCAGGAAATGAGAGAGTAATGGGGCTGGGGATGTGCCATTCTAGTTAAACGGTCAGGATTAGGGTGTGGCATTAAGAATGAGACTGTGTTCACTCATCCGTAGATGGACGTGATGGCTGCTTCCATGTCCTAGCCACTGTAAATAGAGCCGCAGTGAACACTGGGGTGCGTGCGTGCTCACTCGCTTCAGTGGTGTCCAACTCTGCAACCCTACGGACTGTAGCCCATCGGGCTCCTCTGTCCAAGGGGATTCTCCAGGCAAGAATGCTGGAGTGGTTTGCCATTTCCTTCTCCAGGGGATCTTCCCCACCCAGGAACCAAATTCGGGTCCTCCTGCACGGCAGGCAGATTCTTACCAACTTGGCTACAGCTCAAATGGTAAAGAATCTGCTTGCGATGCAGGAGACCCAGGGTTCAGTCTCTGGGTTGAGGAGTTCCTCTGGAGAAGGGAATGGCAATCCACTCCAGTATTCTTGCCTGGAGAACTCCATGGAGAGAGAAGCCTGGCGGGCTACAGTCCATGGGGTCGCAGAGTCGGACACAACTGAGCAACTCACACACGCTATGTGCACGTGGGGAAAATGACGGCAAGGATTCCTTGGTTAACTGAGAGCAGATGCCGCTTCCCGTGGTGGCCCCAGCTTCTCCTGAGACCCATACCGACTGGCTGGGTGACTAAGGTGATTACTGCTCAGAGGACACTGCCCTTCCTGGAGACATTGGCCATCTGTATTTAGGTTACACCTGAAGCATCTCCCCAGGAATCCTATCTTGCTTTTTTGGTAAGCTCTCAAACATCTTAGCTTGAATTAGCTAACAAAGGGGAAAATGGATGTGTTCTTAACTTCCTTAAGTGAATGGCTTCTAAATACTGTTTCCAGTGGATTCCTACTTCCAATTCTTCCATGGTGTGTGACTCAGAGAAGAGCAGAGCTGCTGGGATTAGGTTGAGGAGGTGCTCACTGTTATGCCCTTGCTCCCTGTGAGGACCTCTGAGGTACCTTTGGGTTTCTTGGAATCTAATTTGAAACCTTAGAGAAGTGCTGGCTCTCTGCTTGTGGTTTTTAGTTAGTTTGTTTGTTTGGTTTTTTAACATCAATGAATATTTGAGCATTGTCCTCCTGAAAAGGTCTTCCCTGGTGGCTCAGATGGTAAAGAAACTGCCCACCACAATGCAGAAGACTTGAGTTCAATCCCTGGGTCAGGAAGATCCCCTAGAGAAAGGAATGACTACCCACACCAGTATTCTTGCCTGGAGAATCCCATGAACAGAGGAACCTGGTGGGCTACAGTCTATGGGATTGCAAAGAGTCGGACACAACTTAGTGACTAAAACCATCTGTGAAACAGTGGATGAAGACCTTGAGGGCATGAAGACATGAAAAGTAGCCTAGACCTCTCTTTATTCCCTCCATTGCTGTGTAGGGGAATTATGGACTTGTGTGCATGCTCAGTCGCTAAGTTCATTGTTCTCTCTGGAGTGTTCTACTGATGACTGGGCCCTTTTCCTTCACATAATTTCAAATCATTTGTCACCTCTTCAGAAAAGTCTTTTCAGATCACACCATCTCAAGTAAACAGCCCATGCACATATTTTTGTAATCACAAAAATAATATGCATATGTAAAGTATCAGTTCAGTTCAGTCGCTCAGTTGTGTCTGACTTCTGACTCTTTGTGACCCTATGGACTGCAGCACTCCAGGCCTCCCTGTCCATCACCAACTCCCAGAGTTTACTCAAACTCATGTCCATTGGGTTGGTAATGCCATCCAGCCATCTCATTCTCTGTCATCCCCTTCTCCTCCTGCCTTCAGTCTTTCCCAGCATCAGGGTCTTTTACAATGAGCCAGTTCTTCACATCAGGGGGCCAAAGGATTGGAGTTTCAGCTTCAGCATCAGTCCTTCTAATGAATATTCAGGGCTTATCTCCTTTAGGATGGACTGGTTGGATGTCCTTGCAGTCCAAGGATGTCTCAAGAGTCTTCTCCAACCAAAGCATCAGTTCTTTGGCTCTCAGTTCTCTTTATAGTCCAACTCTCACATCCATACATGACAATGGAAAAATCATAGCTTTGGCTAGATGGGCCTTTGTTGGCAAAGTAATGTCACTGTTTTTTAATACGCTGTCTAGGTTGGTCATAACTTTTCTTCCAAGGAGCAAGCGTCTTTTAATTTCATGGCTGCAGTCACCATCTACAATAATCTGGGAGCCCCCAAAAAAACAAAGTCTGTCACTGTTTCCATTGTTTCCCCATCTATTTGCCATGAAGTGATGGAACTGGGACTTCCTCTGCATCCCTGACAAGTGAACATTACTGTCCCCATTTTATTAATGAATAAAATGAGCTGAAAGAGGCTAAATGACCTGCCTAAGGGGTAGGATTGTGATTAGAAAGCAGGTCCAAGGAACTCCATCCATCCTGGTTAATGCTGGCTGGTACTAACCTCTCTCTCCTCTGCAAAGGCTTAAGGTTACCTGGGGGGCAGCTATACCAGCACCCACCTGGTTTTTAACTCAACATTAAAAAACTAAGATCATGACATCCAGTCCCATCACTTCATGGCAAATAGAAGAGGAAAAAGCGGAAACAGTGACAGATTTTATTTTCTTGGGCTCCAAAATCACTGTGGATGGTGACTGCAGCCTTGAAATTAAAAGATGCTGCTCCTTGAAAGAAAAGCTATGACAAACCTAGACAGTGTATTAAAAAGCATAGATATCACTTTGCCAATGAATGTCTGTATAGTCAAAGCTATGGTTTTTCCAGTAGCCATGTATGGATGTGAGAGTAGGATCATAAAGAAGGCTGAGTGCTGAAGAACTGATGCTTTTGATCTGTGGTGTTGGAGAAGACACTTGAGAGTCCCTTGGACAGCAAGGAGATCAAACCAGTCAATCCTAAAGGAAATCAACCCTGAGATATTCATTGGAAGGACTGGTACTAAACCTGAAACTCCAATACTTTGCCTACCTGATGCGAAGAGGTGACTCATTGGAAATGACTCTTTAAAGTCATCCTCATATAAAGAGGATGAGATGAATAGAGAGAGTGGGTGATAGTGGAAGACAGGGGAGCCTGATGTGCTGCAGTCCATGGGGTCACAAGGATCTGGACACAACTTAGCCACTGAACAATGACAATTGTTAGTAGTAGCATTATCATAAAAATCTTATGCTTACTCTGTGTTAGGCAGCATTCTCAGTACTTTACAGATTTCTAATCATTGAATCCTCTCAACAAGCACCTTGAGGAAAGTACTATTATTATCATCATTTCATAGTTGAGCAAATAATATTAACGGTGATGATTTGGAATAAAAAGTAAAAAAATAGTAATCTGCCATTATTAATTATTGCTGCTAAGTCACTACAGTCATGTCTGACTCTATGTGACCTCATAGATGGCAGCCCACCAGGCTTCCCTATCCCTGGGATTCTCCTGGCAAGAACACCGGAGTGGGTTGCCATTTCCTTCTCCAATGCATGAAAGTGAAAAGTGAAAGTGAAGTCGCTCAGTCATGTCTGACTCTTAGCGACCCCATGAACTGCAGCCCACCAGGCTCCTCCGTCCATGGGATTTTCCAGGCAAGAGTACTGGAGTGGGGTGCCATTGCCTTCTCCATATTAATTATTAGTTACATATAATTATTATAATGTCATTCCATAGATGATAAAGTACCCTCCCTTGGTCTTGCATGATCGTATTTAATCATATAAAGTCTATGAAACAGAAAGTGGGCAGGTTCCACCAAGCACCTTGTGTAGGAACTGCCCTTGGCAACTGGTCATCTGAACCTTCCAAGATGATCTTTCCCACTAGAGCATGTCTCCAAACACCAGGAAGTTCTTTCCTCTGTCTGAAACCTGTCTCCCTTTCACTTCCTCCCAGCAATCCTGGATTCACCCTCCTGGGCCACATTCCCTCAGTTTAATCCCGTTTCCACTTGATGCCGTTTAAATGCTTTGAGGTTGTGACTCCCTCTCCCCGAGTCCCCTTCACTCCAGGCCAGATGCTGTCGGTCCCTTCAGCTGTTCCTCATGCCGTGTGGCGATGAAGTCACTGAGCATTCCGGCCACACTGTTGAGGGTACTTTCCAGTCAGTCATGCCCCTCTTCATTTGAGATAAACAGGGCTGAGAGTACCAACCTGGACGGACAAAGAGCTTCTGGAAGGGAGGGAGTCATCCGTCTACCAGCTGTCTGACACTGGGGAAAGGATGGACCTTTCTGAGCCGATGTATTCTAGGCTTTGCACCAGGACTGCTAGAATGTCTGTGATAAGATATGACATAATCAATTATGTGAAGCCCCTGAACATAATATTCATTCATACATTCATTTATTCATTCTACAACGATAGAATAAAGACTATTCTACAGAGAGTTTAAGGAGCCAATACTACATGTTATTGAGGATACAGAATGAGAAGTAGAACCTGTAACCTTGTAGGACACAAATTCCTATATGTTTAAGGTAGAATAATTTGTATTATATCGAGATTCCTTGATATGTAACTGTCATTCTAGCATTATGATTATTTATTTTACACAATCTATCCGTTTCCAATTCTCTTTTTGAAACCAGGTGCTGAGCTTTGCTTTTCCCCATTTTATAGGATCTGAGATCTGTGAACAGACCACCTGTATTGTATCTCAGGCAATTAGCTGCATGATTTGGGACAAGTTCCTTCACCCACATCTATAAATTAGGGAAACTAACAGTACATTCCATTAAGCTTGTAGTGAACGTTAAATCAGAAAATGTGTACAAGATTTGATCAGTGCCTGGCACATAGCAAATTAGTTCAAGCATTAATCACTGTGATAATCATTACTGATATTGGCAGTACTAATATTATATTGGCCAATTATTTCAGTCCGTTGGTACATTGTATGTTTGTTTTTTTAATCCAATTGCCAAATATTTACAGAGCATCTTTGAGGGATTCTGTTCTCATCTTGGTAGGACAATAGCTTTTTTGCTGATTTCAATAAACTCAGAATTTAGTAGAGGAGATGCACACACAAGTAACATACTCTACTACCATGCTGTAAAGACAATACTAGCAAGCGTACAGTGCACAGAAGAAGAGGGGCCAGGGAAAGGGTAATCTAACTCATGGGATGGCCAGAGGAGACTAATTACAGCATCATGCCTGATGTGTGTTTTAAGAGATAAACTAGAGATAGCCCAATTAGGCTATTTTTTTTTTTTGATCCAATAAATAAATAAATGACATAATAATATAAACATTTTCAAATACATATTTTCCAAATGCTCTCTTCATAATATGATTTTCCCTTGGGAGCAGTTCTTTCACTGTGAAATGCCACTCCTACCTCACAGGGACAGATCGAGTGGGTTTATTTTTACAAACGTTTCTGCTGGCTACCGACAATCACTTCTCATTACAGAGAAGGTCAGCAAATTTGGAACATTGGCCTTTATTGTAAAAGAGGAATGCACATCTCTCTTTATTGTTCTGCAGCCCCTTCAACATTTTTGCCATGAGGTAATTTCCACAATAAAATCTGTAGTGTAAAAAAGATTGCAGTCATTTCCTATCTTATGGAAAATATTACTTATTCTTTCTTGTTTTAGAGACTTTGACAGCATTAAGTGCATTCCATATGTAAAGCATTTTTTTTGGTTTTCACTCAACTTTGATGCAATAGCTTCTCCATAACTTACACAGTAAATAACTTTTAAATCTGGTGCCCTCTTTGTGTTAATTATGCAAACTCATAGCTTCTAATGTGAGACCTTCTGCTCCAACAATGGTAGCATTCAGACACTTCTTCCGTAAAGCACTGTGTTCATTAAACCAACTACTGTCTGTGAGGGTATTTTTGCTTTCTAGGATCACACTTTTTTTTCATACCCTTTAATATTACATGAGAATCCAGAAAATTCTATAAACTGAAACATGTTGGAAACATTTGTACTTTCATTCCACTGTAAAACATACATTCTGTTATGTAATTGTTTGAATGTTTATTTCTATAAATATTTAGCAGCATCATAGTATTTGTTGACAAAGGAATACATCTGGCTTGTTACTATGTTGTTTTCCAGTTACTACATCAGCCTGTTTCACTGGATCAGGAGATAGCCACAGAGATATATGACTTTTTGTCGTTTAAAAGACACATGTTTGTCTATGACCAATTCATACTGATGTATGGCAAAAACCATCACAATATTGTAAAGTAATTATCCTCCAATTAAAATAGATACATTAATTAAAATAAATAAATGAAAGTCAATTTAAAACTGAAAGATAGGTTTATAAATTATAAGTTTGTTGACATTTCATGAACCATTAGGATAAGTAATGCATAACTTTAAACATTCCTGAAAAAAAATACTGTTAACATTTGTCCTCATATTGTTCATACTTTCTTATCGAATGCCCTGCTCATTGCAGTGGCTTTGTGCTCTTATTCACTAACATCTCAAGGCACAGATACACTTGAAGTGAGGTTCACAGTCAGTGTGAGTGACTATATAAATCCATATTTCACATAGACTGTGATCATGTCAACGTTTGGGGCTAACTTCCTGTCAGATCTGATTTTATCATTCTTATTTTTTCTTCAGAATTTGGAGAATAAAACATTGCAGGGTTAGGAGTGATGCCAGCTTGGCTATTTCCTCATTGTTGTCTGGTCTTGCATGATTAGTGTTTTGTGGTTTCTTTACAGGAAGATTTTCAAGGCACTCATCCACTTTGTGAGGGGCAGTTTAATTAAAACTCCATAAGATCATCTCAATTCCCAGAGCAGAGCCCAGGAAGCTGCAGAGAGCTGGCAGAGCATCTGCTGGAAGGCTCATCTGGGGACCCTGGGGAGGGAAGGAGGGAACCTGCCACGGATTGAGCCCAATGTTCCCAACCAGCTGAGAGTTCCCCTTATGCAAAGTTTAATTATAAGACAGTTTACATCTGTATGTTTTTTGGCAACCGAGGAAATTTTGGTCCCAGTAAATGCAAATTTTGTGACCACTATCATAGTTAGAAAAAGAGGGAGAAGGTACAGGAAATGAAAACAAAGCCAGTGGCAGGGCAGTTAAGAGAATTTTCTCGGAAGCTTTGGGAAAGGCCACAAGGATGAGGAAAAATACAACCTAATTTTAGAATTGCAATAATTTTAGAATTAGAGTAGGTTTAAGAGGAGCTATTGGGGCAGGACAGAGGGAAGCAGCAAACAGTGGGCGCGGCGACTGAGGGCAGCAAGCGTTCTTGGAGGTTCTGGATCCCATATGGAGAGACTGGAGGGTCAGCCTTAGGGAAACACAAGCAAGGGTGCCAGTCTGTGCATTGCCTCAATCAAGCTGAGGATATGAAACAATGTAGGAGTTATTTCCTGGAGAGTTGCTAGCTCAGTTCAGTCGTTCAGTTGTGTCCAATTCTTTGCAACCCCATGGACTGCAGCACACCAGGCTTCCCTGTCCATCATCAACTTTTGGAGCTTGCTCAAACTCATGTCCGTCGAGTCGGTGATGCCATCCAACCATCTCATCCTCTGTTGCGCTCTTCTCCTCCTGCCTTCAGTCTTTCCTAGCATCAGGGTCTTTTTCAATAAGTCAGTTCTTCGCTTTGGGTAGCCAAAGTATTGGAGCTTTAGCTTCAGCATCAGTCCTTCCAGTGAATATTCAGGACTGATTTCCTTTAGGACTGACTGGTTTGATCTCTGTGCTGTCCAAGGGACTCTCAAGAGTCATTTTCTAACACCACAGTTGAAAAACATCAATTCTTTGGCTCTCAGCTTTCTTTATGGTCCAATTCTCATATCCATACATGACTACTGGAAAAAATCATAGCTTTGAGAGTTTCTAGTGACAAGGAATTCTAAATGCCCATGAATAGTGAAGGATTTACTACTGCCCCTTTAAAATGTGCAAAATGTTAGCATGGTTTTATTTACTATATAATCAAGGAGTTGGCTGCATTCCTTCTGGAGGCAGCAGGGAACAGTCTGCTTCTCTGCCTTTTCCTGCTTCCAGAGGCTGCTCATCATGTTCCTTAGCTTGTGGCCCTTTTAGCACTGTGCCGCCTGGGAATCCCCAAGAACAATCTGCATCAAAAAGCATGGAGGGCAGAGAGATCAGAATGTGGAAGGAAAGGCAAGCAGTCTTATCAGGTTGCAACTCAGGGGTGGGAGGTCAGTGGTGCAGGAAAGAAGGGAAACAGAAATGTAGAGGTGAGACGAGAGAGGAAACACACTAGGGAAGTGGAACGCATGTTCCTCAGTCACATGGAGCTGGGTAGTTTTGGGTCATTGCTAGCTCTTCCTGGGAGAAAAGTCAACTCATCTCTCCACTTCTTCAGCAGAGAGAGAGAGAGAGAGTGTGTGTGTGTGCATGCACACATGACTCTCTGAGTCATGTCTGACTCTTTACGACCCTATGGAATATGGCTGCCAGGGATTCTCCAAGCAAGAATACTGGAGTGGGGTGCCGTTTCCTCCTCCAGGGGATCTTCCCAACCCAGGGATTGAACCCGTATCACTTGCACCTCCTGCATCAGCAGGTGGATTCTTTACCACTGCACCACCTGGGAAGCTTCTTCAGCAATGCCACTACCTAATTGTCCAGATGACCAGAGTGTCATGACTTTCCCTCTTTTTGAAAGTGAAGTTTGAGTTACTCCTGTTCAGAAACCTTGCTCATAGAACATTAATGGTAGCAAGAGATTGACTTTTGTGGGACACAACTTAAAATCATCAAGTCCCCATTTGACATTTCAATGATATTCTTGCTTTTAAAGCCTTGGGTGGATCTGTATCTTCATATGGCCAAGGAATTACAAAGTCGTCTTGTGTCCCTTCTGTGGACAAAGGACATGGCAGAGACAAAGCTGATGGAAACAGTCACGTCGTTTGAGCAAACGGTATCTGCAGCCTCTTCAATCTGCCTCATCCTTAATGTCATCAGCTTGGAGGGGCAGCTGCCACGTTAGAAGAGGCTGGACATTCCTTGAAACAGGTGTCTTCTTTCCCAGGACTCAAGCAAGAGCTGAAGATGCTTTCATTAATGTCAGAAAGCACATCCTTAAAAAAAAAAACACATTAGAATCTCTAAACGGGGACACTCGGTCTCAGTTCTCTAACCTGTTTTTGATTTGGGTTCTCCATCAGAAATTGTGACAATATTTAGAAAATCTCGACTTGAGGGATCCAGAGAGGAATAACTAGGAGATTAAAATAAAACCCTACGGTTAGAAGGAATAAGTTATTTGTATAATGGAAAACTGACCACTTTATGCCCCTTCTTCAAACGCTTAGTAAATATTCATTTCAGTTAGAATACAATCTAATCTTTTTGACTCCATTACAGAGCCCTCCACGCTACGACATTTCTATGCCTTCTATGCCTCAGTGCATCACTCTTCTTTTACTTTTTGACACTGCTCCATTATTCTCTCTCACCTCCCATCCCCGCTCCCTACACACCCTGACCTTAGCACACATCGTGGCCTCTGCCTGAAACACTCTCCCTGCCCCTTGATTGACCCTACTGACTCCTACTTGGCTTCAGCTTAGATGTCATTCCCACTGGGAGGTGTTCACCATCTCCTCCAAACTGGGTGAAGCGTCACTCTGTTCTATCACCCTACATTTCTCTAATCAAAGCATTTATCACCCTCTATTAGAATGTGCCTCCCCCGTAAATCAACTATATTCTAATAAAAATAATAAAAAAGAAAGGGAACTGATGGAATCAAGAGCAAAGAGGAATTGTAGTTACTTAGTGATTGTGTGGTCTATATAATGAGTCTGAAGTGAAAGGCTGAAATATAATGGTGAGGAGTGCAAGGAATTGAATACCAATGTTTGGAAAGACTTTAAGTACATATTAAAGTTGTAGGTAATTAAGATGACAGGTAGTTAACTTTTGTTGTATGGGCGCTACAATTTATAAAGCTAAAATAAACCTGGAGAAATCACTAAGCAAAAATACAAGTGCCTCCTATCAAACTCTAAGCACCAAGTAGAATGCTAGGATTTGTAGTTATTCTGTTCAGCATCACATCTTCAATTCTCTAAAAGTACCTGGAGTGTCACTGGAACTTATATTTGTAGAAATGAAAGACCAGTTGAATGAACAAATAAATGGAGAAATGGATAAATGATTGGGTGAATTAATGCAATCAAAGGAACGGGATAGTTTCCCTGAGGTGAATACTAAAAAAGAACTCATAATTATTTTAAGTATGGGAAAGAGGATTTTATAAAGGAATCAGTAGGTTTGTTTTGTTCCAGGCCGAAGAGTTAATGCCTGAAGCTAGGAGATGCTTGGAGTGAAGTTTCTGTCCAGAGAATTTTACTGAAAATAAAGTAGCCTAACAATGGAGCAGATCACCTGAAAGGTAGATATGCCCACAGGAGAAAAGATGCTGTAGGGGATGTATGGGATGCTGTGTGGGGATAACCAGGGACTGAGGACAGGAATACAGAAAAAACCCTAGAGGAGATAGTTTATTTAATCATCGTTCATTCATTCAGTGAACATTTACTGAGCACCTGGGTTCCGGGTGCTGAGGTAGACATTGGAGATTTATGTATGAGATCCAGTCACAGGGACCCTGATGCCAAAGTACATATATTCTAGAGAAAAAGGAAAAACACACAGCCAAGAGTGTATACAACTGCTTTGATTAAGGTATGTGCAGGATAATGTAGAGGTTAGAAAGAGGGGAACTTAACCCACCTGGTGGGGGCAAAGGAAGGGAGGAAGATATCAGGGGGCCTTCCTACAAGAGGAAACAACTGAATTAATCCCTCAAATGTAACAAAGTAGGAGCCTGAGTCAGTTAACAGTTCAGTCACTTAGTCGTGTCCCGCTCTTTGCGACCCCATAGAGTGCAGCACGACAGGCTTCCTTGTCCATCACCAACTTCTGAAGTTTACTCAAACCCATGTCCATTGAGTCAGTGATGTCATTCAACCATCTCATCTTCTGTCATCCCCTTCTCCTCCCACCTTCAATCTTTCCCAGCATCAGGGTCTTTTCAAATGAGTCAGTTCCTCGAATTAGGTGGCCAAAGTATTGGCCTTTCAGCCACATCATCAGTTCTTCCAATGAATATTCAGGACTGATTTCCTTTAGGATGGACTGGTTGGATCTCCTTGCAGTCCAAGGGACTCTCAAGAGTCTTCTCAACACCACAGTTCAAAAGCATCAATTCTTCAGCGCTCAGCTTTGTTTATAGTCCAACTCTCACATTCACATGACTACTGGAAAAACCATAGCCTTGACTAGATGGACCTTTGTGGACAAAGTAATGTCTCTGCTTCTCAATATGCTGTCTAGGTTGGTCATAATTTTCCTTTCTAGGAGTAAGTGTCTTTTAATTCACAGCTGCAGTCACCATCTGCAGTGATTTTGAAGACCAAAAAAGTAAAATCTGCCACTCTTTCCCCATCTATTTGCCATGAAGTGATGGAATCAGATGCCATGATCTTAGTTTTCTGAATGTTGAGTTTTAAGCCAACTTTTTCACTCTCCTCTTTCAATTTCATCAAGAGGTTCTTTAGTTCTTCTTCACTTTCTTTCAGATTGGTGGTGTCATTTGCATATCTGAGGTTATTGATATTTCTCCCAGCAATCTTGATCCCAGCTTGTGCTTCATCCAGCCCAGGGTTTCTCATGATGTACTCTGCATATAAGTTAAATAAGCAGGGTGACAATATACAGCCTTGACGTACTCCTTTTCCTATTCGGAACCAGTTTGTTGTTCCATGACCAGTTCTAACTGTTGCTTCTTGACCTGCATACAGATTTCTCAGGAAGCAGGCCAGGTGGGTCTGGTATTCCCATCTCTTGAAGAATTTTCCACAGTTTGTTGTGATCCACACAGTCAAAGGCTTTGGCATAGTCAATAAAGCAGAAATAGATGTTTTTCTGGAACTCTCTTGCTTTTTCGATGATCCAGTGGATGTTGGCAATTTGATCTCTGGTTCCTCTGCCTTTTCTAAAACCAGCTTGAATGTCTGGAAGTTCATGGTTCACGTATTGTTGAAGCCTGGCTTGGAGAATTTTGAGCATTATTTTACTAGCGTGTGAGATGAGTGCAGTTGTGCAGTAGTTTGAGCATTCTATGGCATTGCCTTTCTTAGGGATTGGAATGAAAACTGACCTTTTCCAGTCCTGTGGTCACTGCTGAGTTTTCCAAATTTGCTGGCATATTGAGTGTGGTGTTTTCACAGCATCATCTTTTAAGATTTGAAATAGCTCAACTGGAATTCCATCACCTCCACTAGGTTTGTTTGTAGTGATGTTTCCTAAAGCCCACTTGGCTTCACGTTCCAGGATGTTTGGCTCTAGGTGGGTGATCACATCATCGTGATTATCTGGGTCATGAAGATCTTTTTTGTACAGTTCTTCTGTGTATTGTTGCCAACTCTTCTTAACAGCTTCTGCTTCTGTTAGGTCCATACCATTTCTGTCCTTTATTGAGCCCATCTTTGCATGAAATATTTCCTTGTTATTTCTAATTTTCTTGAAGAGATCTCTATTCTTTCTCATTCTGTTGTTTTCCTCTGTTTCTTTGCACTGATCACTGAGGAAGGCTTTCTAATCTCTCCTTGCTATTCTTTGGAACTCTGCATTCAAATGGGTATATTTTTCCTTTTCTCCATTGCTATTCACTTCTCTTCTTTTCACAGCTATTTGTAAGGCCTCCTCAGAAAACCATTTTGCTTTTCTGCATTTTTTTTTTTTCCTTGGGGATGGTCTTGATCCCTGTCTCCTGTACAGTGTCACGAACCTCCATCCATAGCTCATCAGGCACTCTGTCTATCAGATCTAGTCCCTTTAATCTATTTGTAATTTCCACTGTATAATTGTAAGGGACTTGATTTAGGTCATACCTGAATGATCTAGTGGTTTTCCCTACTTTCTTCAATTTAAGTCTGAATTTGGCAATAAGCAGTTCATGATCTGAGTCACAGTCAGCTCCCAGTCTTGTTTTTGCTGACTGTATAGAGCTTCTCCATCTTTGGCTGCAAAGAATATAATCAGTCTGATTTAAGTGTTGACCATCTGGTGATATCCATGTATAGAGTCTTCTCTTGTGTTGTTGGAAGAGAGTGTTTGCTATGACCAGTGCGTTCTCTTGGCAAAATTCTATGAGCCTTTGCCCCGCTTCCTTCTGTATTCCAAGGCCAAATTTGCCTATTACTCCAGACATTTCTCGACTCCTACTTTTGCATTCCAGTCCCCTATAATGAAAAGGACATCTTTTTTGGGTGTTAGTTCTAAAAGGTCTTGTAGTTATGTCTTCATAGAACCATTCAACTTCAGCTTCTTCAACATTATTGGTCAGGGCATAGACTTGGATTATCGTGATATTGAAAGGTTTGCCTTGGAAATGAACAGAGATCATTCTGTCGTTGAGATTGCATCCAAGTACTGCATTTCAGACTCTTTTGTTGACCATGATGGCTACTCCATTTCTTCTAAGGGATCCTTGCCCATAGTAGTAGATATAATGTTCATCTGAGTTAAATTCACCCATTCTAGTCCATTTTAGTTCACTAATTCCTAAAATGTCAACATTCACTCTTGCCATCTCCTGTTTGACCACTTCCAATTTGCCTTGATTCATGGACCTACCATTCTAGCTTTCTATGCAATATTGCTCTTTATAGCGTCAGACCTGCTTCCATCACCAGTCATATCCACAAATGGGTGTTGTTTTTTCTTTGGCTCCATCTCTTCATTCTTTCTGGAGTTATTTCTCCACTGATCTCTAGTAGCATATTGAATCTGAGTAAGACGTGCCAATGGAGACAGTGGGAGTCATGGTGAGAAGGAGGAGGTAAATATGGGAGAAAAAGAGGAAGGGCTTTCAGACAGAGATGAATGCTTATAAAAACAGTTCAGTTTTACTGTAGTGAAAAGGTCAAGGCTAGAAAGAAGTAGCTTCAAAGTTCACTTAAACTTTCAGTTCTCTGAAAAGCAGATGGAAGTCAAAGATAGAAGCTCGAAGTATAAAGAGCTGGTTCTCACAGGTCTGGATCTTAAGGGTTCAGTGGATAAATGCATCAGGGCAAAGCCTTTGGGCAGAACTGCTCCACGGGGGCCACCACAACCTTTTTAGGATTCCTGCCCCATGCTCTCACTCTGCGGCCGTGTGTCTGAGGACAGGATATCCTAGTGCTATTTGTGAAAATAAATCCTTTTGGACAAAGGCCACAGCAGACTAATACTGCCACTCATAGCCTACAGCAACCCAGTAGCAGGGCGAATGCCCAGAGATCAGTGTTGTCATTTGATGTCAGCTGTTCAGTGAGAGGTTGGGGAGTAATGACAAACAGACTTTTGAAAAAATTAAGTAATTGTATTTTCGGCTGTTCTGTGTCTTTGTTACTACATTCAGGTTACTCTTTAGTTGAGGTGCTCAAGCTTCTCATTGTGGTGGCTTCTCTTGTTGCAGAACACAGGCTGTAAGCGTGGGCTCAGTAGTTGGGGCTCGTGGGCTTAATTGCCTCATGGCATGTGGGAATCTTTCTGGACCAGGGATGAATCAGTGTCCCCTGGACCACCAGGGAAGTCCAATGAAGAACAGTGTTCATGCTGAGACTGATAAGATGAAAACTTAATGATTTGTCAGAGCAGTGAGTCTTTCACAGTGTGGTTCAAGTCAGAGCTAACCCTGAACTAAAATAAGTGATAGGCACCGTTCCAAGTGCTCTGAACACACCAGCCACTTAAAAGTAGATACCGCTTCCCCCGTTTTATACATTAGGAAGCTAGTGCCCAGAGAACACACATGGCACAGAGCAGACCCACTTTTCAGACTCAGGCCATCTCGGTTCAGAGTTCAGCTTCCTGATTGCTACTGTATTCTGTTTTTCAAAGGGCGGGGAGAAATGAAATCTCATGAAAATTTCACAACAGATTGGGAAAGAAAAGAAGAATCCGTCTCAAGAACCTTGGGGGACAAGCCTTATCTTATGCCATTTCCACCCTTGCTTCCTCTGCTGTCACCCTGGCAGCCTTCTCATAGATTCTGGAATGTGCCAGGCTCTTCCTTGCTTCTGAGCCACGATTCTTGTTGTTACTTCTACCTGGAGTAGTTTTCCTAGTCAATGCATGGATCCTTCTCATCATTTAAATATGGGTAATGTGTCACCTTCTGAGAAAAAACTTCCCTGATGACTCTGATAGGATTGCCCCCTTAAACTCACCCCCATCATATCACCATTTTTATTCCTTTTGCTAGTATACTTCATAATGTATGTTTACTTTTGAATATGACAGTTTGTTATGAACTAAATGCTTGTATCCATCCTCTGAAATTCATATGGTGAAACTTTAGCCCCCAGTGTGATGAAATTTGGATGTGAGGCTTTAAGAAGGTTTAGATAAGATCATGAGAGTGGGGACACTATGGTGGGATTAGTTCACTTATTGACCAAACCAGTCAATCCTAAAGGAAATCTACCCTGAATATTCATTGGGAGGACTGATGCTGAAGCTCCAGTACTTAGACCACCTGATGTGAAGAGCCAACTCATTGGAGAAGACTCTAATGCTGGGAAAGATTGAAGGCAGGAGGAGAAGGGGATGACAGAGGATGAGATGGTTGGATGGCATCACCAACTCAGTGGACATGAGTTTGAATAAACTCCAGGAGATACTGAAGGACAGGGAAGCCTGGTGTGCTGCAGTCCATGGGGTCACAAAGAGTTGGCCACAACTTAGTGACTGAACAACAACATAAGAAGAAAAGAGAATGCCAGAGCACTTTATATCGTGTAAGAACAGAGAGAGAAGCTAGCTATGTGAAAGCCAGGAAGAGAATCCTTTCTGGGAACTGAAGCTGCCAACACCTTCATCTTGGACTTCCCAGCTTCCAGTGAGAGACAACTGTCTCTTGTTTAAGTCACCCAGTATTTGATATTTTTTTTTATGGCAGCCCAAGCTTATTGATACACAATTTATCTGTACCTTGTTTGCTTCCTCCTTTGTAATATAAACTCCCCAAGGCAGAGACCACATAATTCTTTAAAGGAAGACTTCACAATTATAATTTACCACTATTTCCCCATCACCTAGGAAGGAAGAATGACCAGCTCCTGGGGAGTTTGTCTTAGGGGTTTCTCCTAAAATATCTAGTTGTCTAGTTATATCCTTCACTTCTCAAACAGCAAAAATTTTAATAATGTTTACATTTTAAAGTATCTGTTAATACAAGAGGGATAGATTAGATAATTGCTATGGAACTTTCAAACATCCCTTCCACAGCTTTCCAATCGACCATCCATTCTCAGACCTTTCCAACGTCAACAAATCTTACTTTTACTTCATGTCAGCCATTCTCACAACAGCCTACTCTTGCCCTGGTTACCATCCATTATTTCCTTAGAGTTCTCAAGCACTAGTATCATAGTTATTTACTTCAACTTCCAACTCTTACAGGTCTCTCAAGTCCTCACTCATTGAACCCTTATCTTTTGTTCTCTGAGAAATTTCAGGTACTTTCCAGTCCACTCTGAAAATCAGGTCTCTTCGAATCTCAAATTTGAATCCAAACTTTCAATCCAAATTTGGCTCCATGATTAATCAGCTAAATCAAAGTTAACTAACTATGGAACAAATCTGGTCTGCATCTGTTCTTGCAAATAAAGTTTTATTGGCACACAGACCTACTCATCTCTATACATATATTTTATGGCTGCCTTCATGCAGTAATGGCAAAACTGAGTAGTTGCAGGTGAGGCTGTGTGACTCAAGAAGCCTAACATATTTACTATCTGTCCTTTATATAAAAAAAATTCCAATCTCTGGTCTCAATTATAATCTTCAATATGAACAGTGAAAGACGATTACTTGGTGTCAAAGAGAAGATTTAGTTATTGCTGTCCAAAAGAAGAAAAGCAAGTTGAGTTATTTATATTTCTATTCAATTAGACATACTCTCAGTTCATCTTCCCCAGAGAAGACACCTGCTGGGAAGAGGAGAAGGTCCGCAGTCTGAGGAGGTTTCCAGACCAGCCTGATTCAGTCAGTCACTGCCAGCACCTATTACACTGTCTAGTCTATCTGTCCCTGGTGTGACTTGATTTAGATAAAATATTATCTAGCACTACCTTAAGTAAACTTCAAAATGGACAGATATCTTTCAAACACTCTTGCAAAAAGTGATTAACGATTATACTAATCATGTAAAGAACTTGCAAATAATAAGAACTTGGAAGGGCACAAGTGATTCATCAGCCTTATTATGAGGTATATAAAACAATAGTGATATAATCATATATGACAAGAAGTCTGTGAAAAAAGTTCTAAATTATCAGGAAGGCTATTTGATACGCAAACCTATATCTACTAGCATTAATGTTGGAATTGGCCCTACTTGTTATTGGTGCCTTGAGCAAGGACAATAGGAAGATACTATTATTAATAAGATATTTACATTTCAGTATCCACAATATTCATGTGACATAGTAAAATCTACTTTGAAGGCAAATTCTGAGCAATGAGTAGTACCTTTCCCACTTAGAGAGTGAGAGAGTGAAAGTCGCTCAGTCAAGTCCAACTCTTTGTGACCTAGAATTCTCCAGGCCAGAATACTGGAGTGGTAGCCTTTCCCTTCTCCAGGGATCTTCCCAACTCAGGGATTGAACCCAGGTCTCCCGCATTGCAGGCGGATTCTTTACCAGCTGAGCCACAAGGGCTCCAAAAATGACTGCAGATGGTGATTGCAGCCGTGAAATTTAAAGACGCTTACTCCTTGGAAGGACAGTTATGACCAACCTAGACAGCATATTAAAAAGCAGAGACATTACTTTGCCAACAAAGGTCCTTCTAGTCAAGGCTATGGTTTTTCCAGTGGTCATGCATGGATGTGAGAGCTGGACTATAAAGAAAGCTGAGTGCCAAAGAATTTGATGCTTTTGAACTGCGGTGTTGGAGAAGACTCTTGAGAGTCCCTTGGACTGCCAGGAGATCCAACCAGTCCATCCTGAAGGAGATCAGTCCGGGATGTTCACTGGAAGGACTGATGCTGAAGCTGAAACTCCAATACTTTGGCCACCTGATGGGAAGAGCTGACTCATTGGAAAAGACCCTGATGCTGGGAAAGATTGAAGGCAGGAGGAGAAGCGGGTGACAGAGGATGAGATGGCTGGATGGCATCACCGACTCAATGGACATAAGTTTGAGCAAACTCTGGGAGTTGGTGATGGATAGGGAGGCCTGGCGTGCTGCGATTCATGGGGTCGCAAAGAGTTGGACACGACTGAGTGACTGAACTGAACTGAAATATGAAAACAAAATACTATATTTGAGGGTGATGTTAAATAATTCAACGTTTAATCCTTTATTTAACTTTTCAATATTTGATCCTTTACTACAGTTTGTGATATTTAGTGGTGTTTTTAACAATGTAAGATAGAAATTTCATATCATCAGTTAAACATTTTTTTCTTCTTGTCACAAAAAAAGGAGTTAAAATAATAGGTGGAAAGTAATATTATGATAAACTAAAATTCATTTATTTTTCAACAAATACTTTTAGGAAATAATTCGGTGGGGGTTTATTCTGTATGCATTGTGTGAAATTACAGATGTTTCTGAATGTCTCAACTAAAGATATTTTTTCTAAGTTCTATTTCAGAAGTGAAACAAAGAAAGTGCTTTTCAGAAGGCCATTAAAATAATGAATCAGACTGAAAGATCTGTTCTCTACAGAAAACTATTAATACTTCTGTGATAACAAGAACAATTACAATGATCCTAATAGTGTTTTCTCGCACAGACTGTGCTACGTTCAGTCACCACTGGAGCAGCTGAAATGGGAACAACAAATCAAAGAGCAAAAGGACTCTGGAGGATATACCTGTAATTTCTCTGAAAATTGCTCCCTGCATCACTCATATTCAAATGAGTAAGTCCGTTTTTTCATGCCAAAAGGAGCCAGAAGCATTCAAATGGTATATTTGTCCTTATAATGGGAGTGATGATCATCAGGCATTGACAGTGGTGATTTAGGACCCTTAACATACAGGATATCCTAAATACGGTTTGCAAAAACCATAAGAAACTGATAGTGCATTTTGATTATTTCAAGATTTCCAATCGAGTCCCAAAAAAATGCAATTAAATCTAGAAGATTTATTTGCAAAAAGGTTTACTACTATTGCAGCATACCTAATATGATTCTTAAATTAATCTTTGAAAGATCCAACATTCTAAAGTCTGATTTCTTGCTGCGATCCTGAATATTTTATGTCATTTGCCTTATCACAAAGCTTTTAAAACTTAAGTTTTTGTTTCTCTCTGTCTCTGTCTCTTCCTCTCTCCTTCCTCTTTACTGTGGACAATTTCAAGCAATCAAAGAAAATATGTAAAAGAGTTCAGTAAGTCCTCACATACCAGCCTACCAGGCTCCTCCGTCCATGGGATTTTCCAGGCAAGAGTATTGGAGTGGGGTGCCATTGCCTTCTCCTGTTCACATAAAACCACCCATCAATTCACAACCACTCTTGCTTCATTTGTACCCACATATATTCCCTCGTATTGGGGAAGGAAATGGCAACCCACTCCAGTGTTCTTGCTTGGAGAATCCCAGGGACGGAGGAGCCTGGTGGGCTGCCATCTCTGGGGTCGCACAGAGTCGGATATGACTGAAGTGACTTAGCAGCAGCAGCAGCAGCAGCAGCAGCATATTCCCTCATCCTAAGATCGATCTGGGCTTCCCCTGTGGCTCAGTGGTAAAGAATCCACCTGCAATGCAGGAGGCAGAGAAGACACAGTAGATGTGGGTCTGATCGTCGGTCAGGAAGATCCCCTGGAGGAGGAAATGGCAACCTACACCAGTATTCTTTCCTGGAAAAATCCCACAGACAGAGGAGCCTGGCAGACTCCCAGCTGAGTGACTGAGCATGAAAACAATGAGCAAAACACGGGTTTATTTGAGGTATATCTCATACATACTGACATTGCAGTCAGAGACATTTCAGTGTATATACTAAAAGATAGAGGCTTCTTTTAAAAATATAACCATAATGTCATTATCACAAGAAGAAAATTAATAATAATTCTTTATAGATCTCTTGATCAAGTATGTATATTGTTAATACCATAAGGTTATGCTCCACCAAAATCTGCATTTATATTACTACCAAAAAATCACCAATACTCTTTATCTTTGATGCTAGACTCTTACTGAATTTGCAATAGCAGTCACGATAATGTAAAATATCTCACTTTGAGCAGAATGCACGTCCAAACACTCTACTTTTGATTCTATAAATTGCACAAAAGGATCAAAAAATTATTCCAATTATTTTAACTGATTTTCTACCTAAAGGCTCTGATGACACTAACATAAAGCTGACATCACTTCCTGGTTTACTAAGTTTTTCCTACACTCATGAAACCAAAACACATATATCAATAGCCATTATTTCAGGTTTTGTAAGTGCACAAGAAAATGTGGAATTGACAGTAAGTGAAATTAAACAGAAAATGGAACCATTTGATCCAAATGAAAAGTCATGTTTTTTATAATAATACATAAACACAACTCACTCAAGCAGGGGATTTCTGAAATAATGTCTATCTTTTGAAGTAGATGCTGACATTTGTTCTGCAGATCTGAACAGTTTGGATTTCAAATAGCCTATGATATAACAACTGCTGCCCTAAGATGGGACCACGGCTGACTGGAAGAACAGAATGGATGGCTGCCAAAACATCATGACTTAATTCAATGCACATTAACAACAACTTTACACTTCACAAAAGGAAAACTATGGGACAAATATAAACCAGAGAGGGCACTGGAACAATAGGCATGAATGGGACTATTTCACGCAAACTGGAATGTATGGTCATTTACTCTTCCAGTTTCCATGGATAGAAATACAGAGAGTTCAAACCAACTTGTTTGGCTCTTGGAGAAAAGAAGCTAAAAGTGAAAGCCATTGTTTAAAAGGAATGTTAAAATTTCTTTAATTGATTTCATTGAAAAAAATGGTCAATTTTGACTAAATGTTAGGTATTAAGGGAAAACAATTTGAATACATTACTTCTTACTATGGTGAGAATGACTAATAGATAACATTCTTCCCAGAGTCAGCTTCTTTCTAACTCTATAATTCAATAATTTTTTCCTCATTGGGGTGTGTTGTCATAATTTCAGGATTAGTTATAAAAATAGTTCTTACTGAGTTCTTGAAACCATCTCACTTAAGACATTTATCTGGGGCTTCCCTCTTGGCTTAGATGGTAAAGAATCTGCCTGCAATGCTGGAGACAGGGGTCAATCCCTGGGTCAGGAATATCCCCTGGAGAAGGAAATGGCTACCCATTCCAGTATTCTTTCCCAGAGAATTCCATGAAGAGAGGAGCCCTGTGGGCTATAGTCCATGCAGTTGCAAAAAGTTGGACATGACTGAGCAACTAACACACTAGGCTAATATCTATGTTTTCCAAAATAAAATAACTGCACTAAACCCCCCAGATATTTGCATCTTCTACTCTGCTAGTAGCAGTTAAAAGAAAATTGTTTTCACCTGCTCTGCTCTTCTCCTTGTCACCCCTGAACTCATTAGACATGGTTCTTAAGGCACCGCCTTAGCTGGTCATTTGAGTTCTTCCTGCAGGGGTTGAGCTTAGTCTGGGCTGTCCAAGTATCATGTGGCTGAGGAGGGCTGATCTCTTTGGAGAGAGGGGAGGAAGAAGGGACAGAAGGGAAGAGAAGGAGAAGTAGAGAGAGAAATGGGGAGGGGAAAAGAAAGGACTGGGTACCCAGTTTCTTCTCCCATATTCATTCAATCACATAAATCACCTCTTATGGGAGTGAAAAAGTGCAGGTTCAGCTGGAAGCCAGGAATAAAACTTTAGCAAAACTCCCTGTGTGTGAAGATGAGGGGGATACCCAGGTGCCACTAGAGGTAAAGAGCCCACCTGTCAATGCAGGAGACATAAGAGACTCTGGTTTGATTCCTGGGTCAGGAAGATCCTTTGGAGAAGGGCATGGAAATCCATGCCAGTATTCTTGCCTGGAGAATCCCATGGACAGAGGAGCCTGGATGGTTACAGTTTATAGGGTCACAAAGAGTTGGACACAACTGAAGCAACTTAGCACACACACGAACACACACAGGACCCATCTCACAATGAGACACTACAGGTTGTCAGTCTGGAACATTTACCTCTGGTTTCTCTGATTCAGCCCAAAGTGCTCCTCCTACCTCTCTCCAGGAGCCTCTCCTTAAATGCTCCCATACCTTGGACTATAGGGAGTGCATCAAGGTTAGATTAGAGTACACAAGTGTTTATTCTCTGAAATTAAACTATGAGGCTGAAGTCTCCTTTCCCTCCACCAGGGTTCCCTCCCCACCTCTGCAATCTGAGGTATCGTTATAGGTTCAGATGATTTCTGAGATGATAGTAATAATCAGATGATAATCATATGCTAATTCTGCTGCAAAAACAGACCAGATGTTTCTACTGCATTAACTGTCTCTTGATACTCTGTTTAGTTCTGTGTTCCCATCATTGTTGAAAATATCCATTGCAAAACTGTCCCCATGGACCATTCTGTCATTATCAAGCAGTATCTAAAGAAAACAGATTAATCAGAAATCTGTAGTTAAAGGCTTCTTTGGGTAGTCCCCAGTGATAGGACACTAGAGAAGGGGAAAAACTGTCAGAGAAATAGTAAGATTCCATTTCTTTGGAGGGAGAAATTATTCTCAACTCAATAACTTGTAATTTAATAATTTGGCAATATACAGGATCAATTCAGGTGCTTTGACAGTAATAGTATCCATGATTTGGGATTTAAAGAGATACAAAGGAAGGAATATGTGGTATGTATTTCAGATTATTTGATTTAGTAAAAAGTAACACAAGTTTTGGGAAAGAATAGATGTTGGTGTAGCACCTGAGTCAAAGATTGTAAACCCTGGGCAAGTCTGTTTAATCATCTCTAGAATACGTTTCTCTGTGCATGAGTGCTAAGTCGTTTTGGAGTCTGAGTGACGGCATGGGCTGTAGCATGCCAGGCTCCTTTGTCCATGGAATTTTCCAGGCAAGAATACTGGAGTGGGTAGCCATTCCCTTCTCCAGGGGATCGTCCAGACCTGGGGGTCATGTATTAACAGCTCACGCCTTCTGAACCATGTGCTTTATCATATACATGTGCATG
Source organism: Dama dama (assembly GCF_033118175.1). Classification (NCBI taxonomy): domain Eukaryota; kingdom Metazoa; phylum Chordata; class Mammalia; order Artiodactyla; family Cervidae; genus Dama; species Dama dama. The sequence goes on from NC_083683.1 coordinate 72,503,399, forward strand.
TAGGACACACACACACACAGGGTACAAAAGCCCTGAACACAGTGGGTCCTGAAATGATTTTAGTTTCCCTTCTCTTTACGAAGGGAATTTGAATTGAATACTTACAGTTGGCTAAGAGGATTTAAGAGCATCTTAAATGCTCTCACCACACACACACACACACACAGATGAAGACTATGGGAGGTGATGGAAATGGAAATGTTAATTTGTGACAATCATTTTACAATGTATAAATATAACAAAACCTCACATTGTACTCCTTAAATATACATAGCCTTTGTCAATTGTGCCTCAATAAAGCTAGAAAAATCAAATTATAATTTCAAACCAAAAGTAAGAAAAAATTTAATTTTGAGCTTCTAGCTTCTAAAATTCTGAGACAGTAAATTACTTTTGTTTAAACCACCAAATTTGTGGCACTTGGTACAACACTCATAGTCAATTAATACAGAGTAATAAAGTGAATTACCATGCTGGGTTTGAATAACTTGAACCAGAACCAGAAGACTTCGTTTTAGTAAGATCCAGTGTACTTTTTCTGGTAACTTGGATGCCTTCTGTCTAACAATTCATTAATTCTCCTCTGTTTTCCCCCTTCTGATCCATTTATTTTTTTTTAATTCTACTGAAGTTGATTTATCATGTTGTGTTACTTTCAGGTATACGACAAAGTGAATCAGTTATACATCCATCCACTTTTAAAGCGAGGAGGAGCGTCCTGATTTGGAATGTTCTGCATAAGGCAAATACCACAGGACCAAGGAAGAGTTCACTGTATGTCTGTCGGTTGCTCGCATCTGCATCAAGGATACGCCTTAGTGTGTTCTAACATGAGATGTGACATTATTGTGTAGGAGTAACAAAATCACAGTCCTAGAGAGTTTGCACGTGTGCAAGCTCAGTCATGTCTGACTCTTTGCCACCCTCTGAGCTGTAGCCTGCCAGGCTCCTCTGTCCATGGGATTCTCCAGGCAAGAATACTGGAGTGGGTTGCCATGCCCTCCTCCAGAGGATCTTCCCAACCCAGGGATCAAACCCAGGTCTCCCACATTGCAGACAGATTTCTTTATCATCTGAGCCACCGGGGAAGCCCAAGAATACTGGAGTGGGTAGACTCTCCCTTCTCCAGGGGATCTTCCCTACCCAGGAATCGAACTGGGGTCTCCTGAATTGCAGGCAGATTCTCTACCAGCTGAGCTACCTGGGAAGCCTTTAGAGAAATTAGATGCCCACAAAAACATTATTCTTAAAGCCAGCCTCTTCAATCATTTCCATCTCTTAAGTTGTTCAGGTGTCACTCAAGCTGAGATTTCTCAGGATGTGTACCATCCCCCCCACCCCCTCCACCCTGCAATGACTCTAGTTCACCCAAGGAAGTATAGATAAGGTGAAGGAGCCAGCATCTCTCATCTCCTCCTCATTGCCTGAGGATTCAGGCCCGAAATGCTTTATAAACCACAATTCTATACAAGTACAACACAGTTTTCACAAATGCACATTCAGACATTGAAAATTATATAATATAGACAGACTTAGAAATGATTCATGGCTGGCTAATGAGATCGTATAAAAGTATGCGGTCCATAAATAGAGTCTTATAAAAAATGAACTGTTAGTTGGAAGATATTGCATTTTGCCAAAATGCCATTCCTTTAAGGGCATCGTGTCCTATTAACAGCTCAGCAGCATCCATCGTGTGGACACCACTGTCAAAGGTGTGATTAGAATGACTCTAAATTCTGATAAGCTACCCCAGTCCTTTCATGGGGCTTATTTTAAGCTGTCTTGATTCTTTGTCTCATTCTGGATTTTCAAAGCGTGTCTTAGAAAAGCAGTCTTTCTGCATGGTCCAGGACCTAAAATCATTCTGTGGTCTTGAAAATTTTTCCAATATTCAGCACACCTACTCCTGTTCTAGAAAGGAGTCTATATTGTCCATGTGGGACATATTCTTGACTTCTAGGATTTATTACTCACATTTCCAAAGAGGATTAGGCTTGGTTACTAGTATGTCATGACACTTGACTAGGGGTCAGAAGTTAGGGTTCTTCAGTAGCTTCAGGCCCAAGATCTATGGCTGTATTACCCAACTTCAGAAACTTGGATTCTCAGCTCAGCACTGTCATGTTTGACTCTACATATTTAGTAAATCATTTATATTTTCTGAAATAAGGAAGATAAATTTATTGAGTTTTGTCATATATATTTTTTAATCCATGCTGTTACATGTCCAGTCATTTTTCATTTTTTTACCCTTTTATTATTGAGTAAAAGTCCTTTGTATAAAAGTATACATATACCTTTTTATACATACAGTATTAATTTACAAAGTATATACATAAAGTATATTACCTTTTCAATAATTTATATAAGTATAATATAAAATATAATGATTACTTTATTATTCATTATGGTTAATAAAATGAATAGAATACTTTGAACTTGGGACCTAGATCCACTACAACTAGCTTGTGATTTTAAGTAAGGCATTTGGTTCTTTTAACTTATTTTTTTATGTCTATAACATGCAGAATGACCACATTCCTCTCTCCTAGTTTATCAGTTTGCAATAAGAATTTATACGTACTGAAGCCTCATGCAGACTAGTCTAACCACCATCCACTCCTGCTTGAATTACTGGTAAACCCCACACAATCAATGCATAGAATATCATGTATCTACAACATATAGAAATCAATGTATAGTACAGGATATACTCTTTCATGTCTGACTTCTTTGGTTCAACAGGTCTGTGAGATCAATCCACACTAGTCTGCCAAGTGATCTTTCAGCTTCCACCATTCTCCAATCAGAAGCCAGGATGAACTTTTAATTATAAATTAGAATATGTCATTCGCTTCCTTGAAACACTTCAATGGGGGCTTCCCTGGGTGGTCTAGCAGTTAAGAATCTGACTGCCAATACAGGGAACACGGGCTCAATTCCTGATCCAGGAAGATTCCACGTGTCACGGAGCAAGTAAGCCCATGTACCGCAACTGCTGAGCCCACACAAATTTAGAGCCCTCCTTCGCAACAAGAGAAGACACCACAGTGAGAAGCCTGCACGGCCCAACTATGCGGCAGTCCCCATTCACTGCAGCCAAAGAAAGCCTGTGCGTAGTGACAAAAACCTAGTGGAGCCAAAAGTAAATCAAAAAATCTTTAAAAAAAAAAAAAAAAGCCACCTGGAGCATTCCCATTTCCTTAGAATGAAATAGAAATTTTCACCAGGGCTTACCCAGACCCACTTCCCCTTTGCCCACCCGTCTTCACTTCTTCCCACTCTCCCTCTGGTTGACATACTTTATTACCATGTTTCCAACGTGCTCCCTTCAGTCCCACCATCAGAGGATCTGAAGAAAGCTTCCCTTCTCTGTTGCAATTTTGTGGGTTTTTCACATTTGGATCTCGGCTTATAAGTCATCGTCTCAGAGAGGCCCTTTCTGCCTTCTCTCACCAGGCAGAGGATCATGTAGGGCGCTGAGAAAGCGTTCAACAATGGTTTATTAGATTAGTGAGAAAGGGGAGTGAGAGTGTTTTATACACTATTAAGCATAAAATGCATGTGAACATTTGTTAGTTGTTTTTTTTTAAGTAACAAATATATGTAATAAAATGTACACTAATAAATGAGACCATGTCTTCATGGTCACTATGAGAAAAAGACTGCTCTAGACGTTGTATTCCATAAGCATACACTTAAGATGTGGAGTAAGACGGAGAACGCTGGAAATTATCTAATTGTCCAGAAATGATAACTAAAAAACACATTAGCCGCATGTCTTAGTGTGAATGCCTGGCAAGTAGGAGGCTTCTTACAGAAGGGAGGTAGAGGCAAGTCTTGAGATCTGTACAAAGACTCGATTTACGTTTCAGGAGGTAATGTGAGGGTGAGGACAATAAAATTATTGTTGCTGATTTCTTTTTCATTTTCATTTCCATGAATCAGAATGTTAGTGTATAAGCTATATAAGTGAATACGATTTAAGATATTTCATAAATAGATTCCATTTTTCTTCTCTTGAAATCAGCAACGTTCTATTCTCTGGCTATTAAACATGTAGGCTGATCCCCAAGGCGGAATCAATACTCTGGGTCCAGCAAACAGCTCATCTCCTGCTCTCCTTCACCTCCACCAATCTCATCAAGAGAGAATTGTGTTTGTTCCCAAACTTATGTATTCATTTGTACTTATTTATAAATTAATAAAATATGGTTCCAAAAAACACCCCACAACTGTTTCTATGAAAACTAAGATGAATCTATTGAAAAAATTCAATAAGGGTGATTTGCCTTTTTTTTTTTTTCTGATTTGCCTTTTTTTGTTGTTGTTGTTGACATGGGTGTAGGTAACACCGTTATAGAATATTTGGATAGGGTTGTAAAAATCTATAGACATATTCTGCATTAAAATAGCTGTAGGTGTCTTCTTATTTTTCCATAACTTAAGGAAATAAAAACTCAAATATTTGCCTTTAGGCAACTTATTTCTATGCAAAAAAAAAAAAAAAAATTGGATCTACATCAAAGGATTGGCAAAGTAATGTCTCTGCTTTTTAATAATAATAATATGCTATCTAGGTTGGTCATAGCTTTTCTTTCAAGGAGCAAGCGTCTTTTAATTTTATGGCTGCTGTCACCATCTGCAATGATTTTGGAGCCCCCCAAAATAAAGTCTTTCACTGTCTCCATTGTTTCCCCGTCTATTTGCCATGAAGTGATGGGACTGGATGCCATGATCTTAGTTTTCTGAATGTTGAGTTTTAAGCCAACTTTTTGACTCTCCTCTTTCACTTTCATCAAGAGGCTCTTTAGTTCTTCTCCTTCTGCCATAAGGGTGATGTTATCTGCATATCTGAGGTTATTGATATTTCTCCCAGCAATCTTGATCCCAGCTTGTGCTTCATCCAGCCTGGCATTTTGCATGATATATTCTGCATATAAGTTAAATAAACAAGGTGACAATATACAACCTTGACATACTCCTTTCCCTATTTGGAACCAGTCTGTTGTTCCATGTCCAACTCTAACTGTTGCTTCTTGACCTGCATACAGATTTCTCGGAAGGCAGATCAGGTGGTCTGGTATTTTCATCTCTTTCAGAATTTTCCACAGTTTGTTGTGATCCACACAGTCAAAGGCTTTGGCATAGTCAATAAAACAGTTCAGTTTAATTGCTCAGTCATGTCCGACTCTTTGCAACCCCGTGGACTGCAGCATGCCAGGCCTCCCTGTAAAGCAGATGCTTTTCTGGAACTCTCTTGCTTTTTCAATGATCCAAAGGATCAATATCTGTTGGATCCTTGGACTATAAGGAGATCCCACCAGTCAATCCTAAAGGAAATCAGTCCTGAATATGCATTGGAAGGACTGATGCTGAAGCTGAAGCTCTAATAATTTGGCCAACTGATATGAAGAACTGACTCATTGGAAAAGACCTTGGTGCTGGGCAAGATTGAAGGCAGGAGGAGAAGGAGACTATAGAGAATGAGATGGTTGGATGGCATCAATGACTCGATGGACACGAGTTTGAGCAAGCTTTGGGAGTTGGTGATGGACAGGGAAACCTGGCAAGCTGCAGTCCATGGGGTCCCAAAGAGTCGGACATGACTGAGCCACTGAACTGAACTGAACATCAAAAGATTAGCGAAGTACAACTCTTCTGATCAGTGAACCAACTGAAGGTTCTGACTCAGGGAGAAACACATGCTTCCACTGAGCTGAATATTGTCTTTTTTCCTTCTTTTGGGGGCTTATAATCAGTCATCAGAATGGAGAAACTGAGACTGCCACTCAGTTTAGTAACTGACCACTGCTACATTCAGTGATAACTTCTCAACCTTCTGCATATGTGAACTTAAGCTTTTGAAACCGTTAATTCCCTCTTCCTCCCTGAAATAGTTTCTTCATTTTTATCCCCAGGAATCACTCTTTTTGTCTTTTTGTTCACTCCTTAACCAGATGACATCTGCTCCTCAATTTTGTTTTTTGTCCCTCCTCATCTTCTCTATCCCAAGGGCTCAATTTTTAGGCCTCATCTCTTATGCCTCTAGACTAACCCCCTTGGTGATCTTGTTTGATGTCATAATTTAAAGTTTATGTACACTGTCTCCCACATTTGCATCTCCAGCCTAAACTTCTCACCTGAACTCTCGATTTATATAGCCGTTGCCTACTCTCCATCTCCATGTGAGTGTTTAATAGGTATTTCACACTTAGCGTATTAAAAACCTCATTTCTCATCTTCCTTCACCCCAAACTGCTTCCCCACTGTCTTCTTCATCTTGATAAATAACAGCTCCATTCTTTTAGCTGCTCTGTCCAAAAAACTTGAAGTAATCTTTAATTTCTGTCCTTCACAGTGTACAGTTGTACTATCAATAATCTGTTTAGCTCTACCTTCAAAAACCATCTCAGATCCAACCTCCTCTTACTTCTCATTCAGTTCACCATCATCTTGGATCTATAGCCTGCTAGACTCTTCTGTCCATGGGATTTCCAGACAAGAATACTAGAGTGGGTAGCCATCTCCAGGGGATCTTCCTGACTCAAGGAAAGAACTTGTGTCTCCCATATTACAGATGGATTCTTTACCATCTGAGGCACTAGGGAAGGCCCTGTCATGAACCTACATTTATGCAGCAAAGTTTTCTATCTCCCTTCTTCTACTCTTGGTCTCCTCCATTCTAGTCTCAACACAGCAGCTGGAGTAATAATAAAAAGAGAAATAATAAAATATCTTCTTTCTAGGATTGTTGTGAAACCTAAAGACAAGGGATTTAGAAGAGTGTATGTGGAGAGCAAGCAATTATCTTCTCTAATGTTTTGTTATTATAGGACATACCAACACCAGTTTTTCCATTCCTCCCATGATTCTTTAACAAAATTCTTCCCTGCATTCATAAATATGTTCATGTCTCCAAGAATATTTCCTTGAACCACATTACTCTTTAACCTTCTGGTCCAACTCTGATCTCCCTTTAGCAAGCAAGCTTATTTCAAAACTAATACACTTTCCTAGCAAAGCTTCCTTATCTTGCATATACTTGCATCAAAGAGTACTCTTTGATGCAAGTATATGAAAGAGATGTATCTTTGCATATATGTATTTATGCATACAAGAGATGCATCCTCTTTTATGAGCTGTCATTCACTAAGTCACTGATGCCACAATAAACAAATCTACTCCAATGTTCTCTACTTTCTAAAGTGTAGACTATAACTTTCTTTAGAGTCTCTTCCAGTGATTTCCTTTCTGTGACTCCCTCCAGGGTATTCCCTTACTGTTAGGCAACTCATTTAATCTTTATACCTTCAAATGTTAAATGTTAGTGTTTGTGAGAACTATGATTTCAAAGCTCGGCCTTCCTCTTTATGCTCATGTTGAATCACATCAGTCAAGCTGGTGGTCTCTGCTGTGTTAAGTCACTTCAGTCTTCATCTTCTTTTCACTGAAGGCTCAGACTAAGAACAGTCTTCACGGAGTTACCATTGGCTACCTCTGTGCATTCATCATTTTTTCTCCTTTGCTCCCATTGCTCTCTGCATATCTGTATCACTGTACCAGCATCATTGTTTAAGTTCATTCAATTCTGATGTTTTTTCTGCCTCCCTAACAAGACCATTAGCTTCCTGAAGATAGAGAGATGGTCTTGTCTTATTCATCCCAGTATGTGTCATTCTGTGTGTATGGCATTAATGATCCCCAGTCTTCAATGAGTGTTCCAATTTCAATATTATGTAACTGAATGATTGACTAAACTGTCAACCATTTATCCTGATGTCACAAGATAAATACAATTTCAAAAATCTTAACTTACTTACTTCTAGGAAGTTCCAACTGGACATAGCATATTACTAGGAACACATCCATGCATATTATAAAGGTTCATTCTTTATGAATGAAAGTATGCCTATGTTGGTGAGAAAGACTATGGGGATAAGGAAAGAAACTGATACATATTCATTACCAAGTATGGCCTCTTTTACACAATTTTATTTAATTTTTCCAATAATCTTTAATTACAGACATTGCATTTTTCATTTAGTTGAGATGATCATGAGGCTCAGGGAGCTTAACTACCTCACATAAGATTATATAGTATTTGTATTTGTAAACAAGGTTAGGTTAAGTTCTGTTGCACCGTGACTCAGATGGTAAAGCATCTGCCTGAAATTCAAGAGACTCAGGTTTGGTCCCTGAATTGGGAAGATACCCTGGAGAAGGGAATGGCTACCCAGACCAGTATTCTTGCCTGGAGAATTCCATGGACAGAGGAACCTGGCAGGCTGCAGTCCATGGGGTCACAAAGAGTCAGACAAGACTGAGGGACTAACACTTTCACTTCAACACTAAGTTCTGCTGCAGTAAAGAGCAATTCCCAGAATATTAATGTCCTAAAACACTTCTTCCTCACTCATTCTATACGTCCCCTCTGGGTTAGCAAGGGTTTTCCGCTCAGCACAGCCACTCTGGGATCTAGACTGACCAGCCCCTTCTCAAACATTGTCAGACACCACTCTTCACATTTCGTTGGCTCAAGCTCCCCCTGGCTACATCCACCTCCAAAAGGTCAGAGAAATACAATCCTAATATTTTTCCCAGAATGAAGAAATCAAGAACTATTTTCCAGACAACACTAGTGACCACCCCAGTTTCGAAATTAAAAATTAAAACCACATCTGCTTAAATTGTAAGTTTTTCCCCATTTCTACCGCACCAACCATTTCATTTCATTTCTTTATTTGGAAATGCATTGAACTGAATTTTAAAATGAAACCTGATATACAGTCTTTGAGGATAGTAAGGTATATGGTCTCTATAATAGTAATTCTCAAAGTGTCAGTGTCCATCAGGATCACCTGTAAATTCTAGGATTCCGCATACAAAATGAGAATCTCTTAGGGAGAGGAGCATGCGCTTGTATTTGGGACAAGGTCCCAGGGTGTGTGGGTTGCTGGTCGGGGGCCACATGGGGAAGAACAGTCCTCTAGGTCTAAGCTTTTTATCCTCCACCAACTTACTTTAGATTGTCTCACTTATTACACACACTTTCCTTCATCTTCAGTGCAAAGTGTAACACATGCTTCTTATGAACACATGATCTTCTCAAAGTCTCTTCTAAAACAGAGTCCCTTTTTCTCCTAAATTTCTTTGGGCACTGGAGCGGACAGAGCTTATTGAATAATGCATTTCATCACTAGACAACTTGAAAGGGGTTCTACTTAATGCAGTAGAAATTTTCAGATGATTCATTCTGAAGCCACTGATCAAAAGTACAGCTAATGGGAACAGGTGAGCTCTGATGATTGATGTCTTTCAAGGGACAAGGAGCAAAATCCCTATCACTAGCAAAGAGGCTGAATACTGAAATCAAGTGTCAGACAGGCAGAGAAACCATTTAGGCTTTAAAATAAATTTAGTCATAGTCCCCTATAAGCCTCAGACTAGATGTTACCATTTCCAAATGGATTCTACAACATTGGCATCATGTTTCTGAGTCTGAGCTGATAGAGCCTCCTGGTGTTGGTGAATGAGGCAGGCAAGGAATGAAACTGACAGGGCCAGCAAAACATCAAAAATTCCTCAGAAACACAGTGAAGGGGAAGAAAGTCAGCCCTCATCAGACAGAAAGAAGGCGATTCTCACAGAACTCCTGCATGGATGTACCTCAGAGGGAGTGCTTCGTTTCACTTGGCTTCCGTGCCAATCAAAATGCCCCCATTGGCAGTGGATAAAATAAAGAAGGCAGAAATAAATGCCAAAACAAATTCATGCACAGAATGACCTTCCAAATGCTGCATGGCCCTGCTAAGCTGTCCTCTACCAAAATGAATGGAAAGGGCAAAGAAAAAAAAATCTATAATTTATCTTCAACTAGAAAAATCTTTAAAACGAGCTGAGGCACTAAAATATTTGCCCATCCCTTCTTTCTGATGATGACCTAACATTCAATGAATGTCTCATAATGTGTCAGGTGTTTTATATGCATTTTCTCTTAGTATTTCATAATAGCAGTGTGAGATAGATGTCATTGTCTCCAGTTCATGTTTGAGGAAATAAAGGTTGAATAAATGATTCAAGGTCACATTGGAAAGAAGTGAGTCTGAGATACTTATTTTACTCTAAAATCCATTACATTTTTTACCCCACACAACTCTTCAAAGTTGTATTAGGATAAGAAAACTCCACCTGATGCTTCTAAAATATCAATGTCTTCTCTGTCCTTTGTTTGGTGTCAAGAAATGTGATTCATCCACAATAGTTGGCTGGATTTAAAGTAGCTGAAGATGAATGTTGTAAAAGCATACAAATGCATTTTTCACATCTTTAGTTTAATTGAGGTACAAGAACTTTGGTCCACAAGACTAGACTCTGATCTTCAGAGGTTATTCACGAGATTTGAGGCTTCATCTCACTCTGCTTGAGTGCTTACTAGCAAGGACAGTACAGTTGAGCTCCCAGAACCACCTGCTAAGACATACAAGGATCTTAAAATAATCCAGTAGATAAAGCCATAAAGAATCCAAGGGCAACTACAGAAAGCAAAACCTCGTATCACCAGACCTATTGCATCATGTCAGCCTTGGAGAAAGAAGGCCATGTTTCTCTCATTATCCCAACATAAGACCTTGGCAGAAATTCACTCTGAGAGAAGGGACTGGGTACCCTTACTTCGCCCCATAGGTTCAGATGGGACTAATCACTGTAGTACCTGCCATGGTAATACTGGAACTGACACAGCCCAGAAGGACTCTCTCCGCAAGACACTTTCTCACCCACATGGTGCTATTTGATAGGAAAAGGTATCCATCCCCTTCCTCCAATCCCCTAAGCAAGAATAAAACAGAGCAAGAAGTTTGAAGAAGGAGGTAAATCTGGAGACTCTAGTAGTGATAGGTCATTAGATAAAAAAATGAAAAGCACACAGGTTCAGAGATCAGACAGATCTGGGTTGTAATCCAAACTCTGCTACTATCTAGAGTGGTGGTCTTGGGACAAGTCACTTACCGAGAACCCACTTCACAGGGTTCTTGTGTAAAACAAACTACATAATATTTCCAAAGGGAAGAGATAAACACGCACTGCTCTATTTAAAGTAGATAACCAACAAGGACCTACTGTAAAGCACAGGAAACTCTGCTCAATATTCTGCAATAACCCAAATGGGAAAAGAATTTGAAAAAGAATAGATACATGTATATGTATAATGGAATCACATTGCCGTTCACCTGAAACAAACACAATATTGTTATTCAATGATACTCCAATAAAAAATGAAAATAAAAAAGAGTAAATACGCATTACCAAAAAAGGGAAGCAATATACTGGAATATTCAGGAATACTCTCTCTGGAAGAAAAGATACCTGAAGACTATCTCTACAATTTGATATCCTTGTGATGCTGTTAAGCAATTAAGATTACTTTCTTTCATCTTGTAAAATAGAGCTGGTAAATATACACCTTGTGTTAGCGGTACACGGAGAAACATCAATGGCACTAAAGACAAAGCTCCAGTGAAAAAGAAACTCAGGTTACACACTATGTAAGACCAAATCCAAACAAAACACACAGATCAGTACAATAAAAGTTCTCTGTGAAATGGAGGGATGGGAATGGACTGTGGAATAAAAAGGGATAAATAAATCTGTTAAAGGGGGCCTGTAGAGATAAATAATAAAAGAATGCATCCACCAGGGAGTATGATTAACTCCACCCTCTGAATCAGAGGTCTTCACAAACCAACAATAAATTCAGAGGTAATAACGAAGCATATTTCCTGGGGTTGTTTGAAGGTTAATTGTAAAAAAGCTTGGGGAAAGTTTAGCAGATTATCTACAATATGCCCAAGGATAGTGATGACTTTGTTGGATCCTTAATATGTAGCAATCCTTCCTTTTTTCCCATTATGAAGCTTGGACTATCTTTTTTATCTATCTATCCATCTATCTATTTTATAAATGGGTGTGTGTGTTAGTCACTCAGTCGTGTCTGACTCTTTACGATCCCGTGGACTGTAGCCCACCAGGCTCCTCTGTCCATGGAATTCTCCAGGCAAGAACACTGGAGTGGATTGCCAATTCCTTCTCCAGGGGACCTTCCCGACGCAGGGATCGAACACTGGTCTCCTGCATTTCAGGCAGATGCCTTGCCATCTGAGCTACTAGGGGATTTATTTATTTCATAAATAGATAAAATTAAATATATATCTACATGCAGTTGATTTACAATATTATATTAGTTTCAGGTGTACAACCTAGTGATTCAATATTATTTTATATACTTCAATTAAGTTTATTACAAAATAATGGCAATGTTTCCCTGTGCTGGACAATACATCCTTGTTGTTCCCAGTTTCTTTTTTTGAGGTTACTGCCAAGGATGTCTGCCAAATGCAGTTTTTCATCTTTTTTCACAATTTGGGTTTCCAAAAGTGGGAAGCCACCTCCCCAAAGTCACTATTCCTTTTTGCAAAGGACACAAGCAAATAACCCTCTGGTGTAACACAGAAGACTAGACTTTGGCCTGTATAATCATGAGGATGATATCAGCTAAAAGGGAATTATGTTAACTTGATCATTTCTCATCTTTGAAATTCAACATGACTTGGCCTGGTTACATTTACTTATGCCTCAGACGATTAAGGGGGCACAGCGGTCTTGTCCCATCTAATCCTTTATTAAGCTAAAATTAAAAATAATTTCTGAATTCCATTATTAATATCCTCCCTCTGTGAAAAGGATCTCCCTCAGCAGACCCTATTGACATTCCGTCTAGACACTGCTGGGGGAACTCACTTCATGAATATCAATAAATGTGTTGCATAGAGATGGGAGGATATTAAATTATTTCTGAGCCTTTGACAGTTGACAAAATGTTAGTATAATAATTACAAGTGCAGGCTGTTTAAATGCTAGGTAGGTGCTCCTTGGTGCAACAGTGAGCACTGGTCGTACAAGCACAGCATCTTTGTTGGAAGGTAGCTTAGGGAAGAGACTTAACCTTGCTTTCAGCTCATTATGGCCTTATACCTTCTGCAAATCCTACACACACACACACACACACACACACACACACACCAGAAAAGGGCTTCCTTTCAAAATACCATTGACAGATCGATTACACTTTTGATTTAGGAAACAAAAATTAAAAATATTTTATATCATTTCTTGCCATCATTTTCTTTGTCCTCCAATGGCAGATGAATTTAAAAGCTAATGGATTAATTAGAGGGCAAAAGAGGTCTCAATGATCACTGTTTCCCCCTCCATTCCCACCATCCAGCTATCCTAACCCTTATCCGATGTCTGCCCCTGATCTGATATTCTTATTCAGTTCTTCAGGGTAGAAACATGGGCTTTGATATTTCCCAAAAGTTCCCCAAAATATCATATGTTAATGCATATATATGGAATCTGGGAAAATGGTACTGATGAACCTATTTGCAGGGCAGGAATAGGGACACAGATGTAGAGAACAGTTTTGTGGACACTGAGAAGGAGTCAGTTCAGCATCAGTCCTTCCAATGAATATTCAGGACTGAGCTCCTTTAGGATGGACTGGTTGGATCTCCTTGCAGTCCAAAGGATTCTCAAGAGCCTTTTCCAACACCACAGTTCAAAAGCATCAATTCTTTGGCGCTCAGCCTTCTTTATAGTCCAACTTTCACATCCATACATGACTACTGGAAAAACCATAGCTTTGACTAGATGGACCTTTGTTGGTAAAGTAATGTCTCTGCGTTTTAATATGCTGTCTAGGTTGGTCATAACTTTTCTTCCAAGGAGCGAGCAACTTTTAATTTCATGGCTGCTGTCACCATCTGCAGTGATATTGGAGCCTCCGCAAATAAATTAAGCCTGTCACTGTTTCCATTGCTTCCCCATCTATTTGCCACGAAGTATTGGGACCAGATGCCATGATCTTAGTTTTCTGAATGTTGAGTTTTAAGCCAACTTTTTCGTTCTCCTCTTTTAGTTTCATTAAGAGGCTTTTTAGTTCTTCTTCACTTTCTGCCATAAGGGTGATGTCATCTGTGTATCTGAGGTTATTAATATTTCTCCCAACAATCTTGATTCCAGCTTGTGCTTCATCCAACCTGGCATTTCACGTGATGTACTCTGCATATAAGTTAAATAAGCAGGGTGACAATATATGACCTTGACGTATTCCTTTCCCAATTTGGAACCAGTCTGTTGTTCCATGTCCAGTTCTAACTGTTGCCTCTTGACCTGCATACAGATTTCTCAGGAGGCAGGTCAGGTGGTCTGGTATGCCCTTCTCTTGAAGAATATTCCACAGTTTGTTGTGATCCACACAGTCAAGACTTTGGAGTAGTCAAGGAGAGGGAAGGAGAGGGTGGGACAAATAAAGAGAGCAGCAGTGACATATACACACTACCATGTCTAAAATAGATAGGTAGAGGGAAGTTGCTATATAACATAGGGAGGCCAGTCTGGCACTCTCTAAAGACCTAAAGAGGTGGGATGGGGGTGGGGTGGGGTGAGAAGAAGGATCAAGAGGGAGGTGATGTATGTACACTTATGGCTGATTCGTGTTGTTGTAGAGCAGAAACCAACACAACATCAAAAGCAATTATCCTCCAATTAAAATTTTTAAAAAGTTCCCCAGTTCTTTCTAGTGTATTATCAAGGCTGAAACCAAAGAACAATGGTTCCCAAATTTTAGTTTACCTGGGGTTCTCACACAGAAAAAAACAGTTTCTTAGGATCCATCCCTGGAAATCTTGGGTAGGTCTCAGGAGTCTGCATTTTTAACAGATGCCCAGAGATTTTGATTCAGGTAGTCCAAGAAACACGTATTGAGAAAACTAGGCTGGTCATATTTTTCACTTTCAGCTTAAACAGTCCCATCACTCCAGCTGTTGAAGGAATGCGGATCAAAGGGCAGGACTGCACTCTGTGGCCTGCAAACAAGATATGTTTGGTGCAGACAGCCAAGTACATTTTGCTGATAACAAAAGAATATGGGGAAAGAGATGTAATATTTACCAAGCACTTGGTATGCTCCAGGCATTTTACAAATGCTCTCTAATTTAAATCTCAAAGCATACAGGTAGAAAGAAGTTACATATTCTTCCCAGACCTCTTACTGAGAAGAAGAGACCTGGGGTTCGTCTGATGTTCTAGCTGCAAATTTCCTGCAGACGAAGGGCAATGGGCCAGGGGTTGGGATGTCTACATACCAGTCTCCGATGCCGACACTCCCTCCTTCCTGTTGGTTACGAGGCAATCACTCAGACTCTCTGTTACTATCCCAACATCTGTCCAGGTAGGACATGGGGTGGGGTTGGGCTGGGGGCTGCTACTTGCCTCTGCCTGCTTCAGAAAGATCACATGAAGGCGAAGAAGCATGAATCGTGACCCATGAAAGCATTTGAGGCTTATTGGAAGAAAACTAGTCTGTAGACAATAAGATTTTGTGTATCAAAGGGAAAATGCTAACATAGTTGGACACCATTTTTCAAGTTCTTAATCTGACTATTCATTTATCAGACATTATATTGTAAGTGTCTTATATCGTAAATATCGTAAGTGTGGCTTCCCTGATAGCTCAGTTGGCAAAGAATCCGTCTGCAATGCGTATAACCCTGGTTCGATTCCTGGGTTGGGAAGATCCCCTGGTGAAGGGATAGGCTACCCTCTCCAGTGTTCTTGGGCTTCCCTTGTGGCTCAGCTGGTAAAGAACCCGCCTGCAATGCAGGAAACCTGGATTTGATCGCTGGGTTGGGAAGATCCCCTGGAGAAAGGAAAGGCTACCCACTCCAGTATTCTGGGCTGGAGAATTCCATGGACTAGTCCATGGGGTCAACAAGACACATCTGAGCAACTTTCACTTTCACTTCACATATTGCTTTCAGAACCATGAAAATTGAGAAGGTTACAGGTTCTCTGCAGACAATATTTTCAGTTTGGTGGGAAGAGCAGGAGGTGAAGTGGCTGAGAGACGGTGAGAAATAAAGGAAGTAGAGCAGAGAGACAGGGAGCAGGGAGAAGAGAAGGAAGAATGTAGGTGGGAGAAAGTTGGACAGAAATAGAACACATTTGTTTGTATAAATGTTTTAACATTTACAAAATGCTTGTTTATCCATTGCATTACTTAATTCCATTCCTCTCAGACTTTCACATGCCAAAGAATAGTGTTTAAATATATTTGTTGGCTCCACCTCCAGAAATTCTGATTCAATGGTCTGGGCTGAGACTGGGGGTCATGAGATAGATGGTGGCCCACGGACAGATCATGCTTCAAGTGGCAGTGATTCAATCATCAGTCCAACTTTATGAGGCAGGCAAGGCTGGCATTGGGTGCCCCATTTATCATTCTCATTTTTTTAAAAGAGAGGAAACTGAAGTTCGGAGAAATTACAGAGCTGGTTTAAAGTCCCAAAGCTACCAGGACTTTCTGATGCTAAGCTGTGGGTTTTTCTCAGTGTGGATGATTTAAGCTTGATATTCTTCAAGGTAGTGCTTGGGGAAAATCAGAATAATGGTCATTGCCTTCAAAGCAGAGGGAGTTGCCATGGATACAAACATTGTCTTAATGTCTTGCAAAGAATTTCCTTTAACCATAAATTCTATAAGAAATAGTCCCAGCAAGATAATAATCTATTCTGCTTCTTAAAGAATCAACATTCCCACAGCAGAAGAAGTAGATAACAGTTCTCTTTGTGAATATTGGCAAGATTTATAACCTCCTCATAGGTAAGTTTTAACCACCTTTTGGGATTGTTATAAGGACTGAATGAGGATCAAGTTGACCTACCTGGGCTACCCAGATGGCACCAGTAGTAAAGAATCCAGCTGCCAAAGCAGGAGACAGAGGAGATGTGGGATTGATCCCTGGGTTGGGAGGATCCCCTGGAGGAGGGCATAGCAACCCAGTCCAGTATTTTTGCCTGGGGAACCCCATGGACAGAGAAGCCTGGTAGGTTACAGTTCATGGGTTCGAAGAGTCAGACACGACTGAGAGACTGACTACAACACACAACTTGACCTAAAGTATTTTTGGCAGTTCCTGACACATAGTAGGTGTTCTGTGAGTGCTAGTTTCCATTTTTCCCTTTCCATTATTAATCATTGAACCACTAATAAAATCGTGAGAACTTACATGATGGGATGTGAACCATTAATTTACATTAATTTGTTTAATTCTCATCATAATCCCAGGGAGCTGGTTCTGTTAGCATCCCCACTTCATGAACAAGGAAACTGAGGCTCATGGTGCTGAAGGTCTTCAATTCTCACAGGAACTAGAAGCGGAGCTAGGAGTTGATCCCAGGCAGCCTGCTTCCTGAGCCTGCTCTCCTAAGCATGTTGTAAAGTTGCTTTCCCAGCTTGTCAATCAAGAGATCTCAATTAGTTAAAATGGTGAAAGTGAAGGGACAAGACAAAAAGAACACTCTCAGAACTTGACTGCCAAGCCTGAATTTTTCACAAGCACCAGTGCAGGGTTGATAAGACAATGGCCACTGAATGTTGCTTATGCTACAGAAATGGTGCTTTGTCTATTTTTCCGGGACAGGACAGAAGAAAATGACTTGCCCCTTACTCCTATTCTCACTTCTTTTGGTCCTGAGTCTTTCTGGCAAGAATTCACTATTTTATCCCTATTCTGCTATTTGATCCCTGCAATTGCTTGTTACCTTGCTTGTCAGCTCTTGTGTTGACAAATGGACCTCTCTGCCATTTACTTATTCATCCTGATAGTTCTTGGATGCAATTAGTTCTTTCATCCTTTCTGTGTGCAGGCCCTGTGAACTTCTGGGGGTGCGAGGCACTGTGTGCCTGTTCTAATGGTGCTTTTTATCTGGTGAGGGAGGTAAAGAGACCTACAAAAGAAATAATTGCATTTCTGACTATAGAATTCCAAATTTATGTGAGTCCTGAGTGACAGAAACATGGTCTTATAAGAGAGTAGAGGGAAAGAAGTGGACTTGGGTTGTCCATATAGGGGACAAGGTCTGCAGCAGATGTCAAGGAAGGAATCTATGTGTAAATGGTCTTTGAGTTGAGATTTAAGGGGTGAATAGAAGTCCGCTAGGCTAAGAAAGGTGGGAAGAGGGATAGGAAGGGGTGTGACATCTCTGTGGTGAGAGGAGCAGGGCAAGTTCAAAGAACTGCAAGAACGTGAACCCTCAGAAGAGAACACTGACAGACCCTGAAGATGGCCGACTCAAGAGAAGAGAAAAATCAGCCTCAGAATAGATATCTATGTGCTGTCGGAAGAACATGAAGTCACTCATTGATGGAACAAATGTGAATTGAATTTCTATTATGAGCCAGTGTCCGTTAAAGATATAGGAGGTACGACAAAGATGAATAAAACATGTTTCTTGTTTAGTGGTTAAAAGTCATTGCAAATTCCTTTAGGATAAGGCCATGTTTTACTCAGCATTATATCCTGTATGTAGCAAGTATTCAGTGAATATTCATTAAATAAAAGCAATTTTAGGTCACTAATTTTTTTTTATTATTGATCAAATAAACATCAATGCATTAATATTACCATAAATTTTAGACATGTATATATACATTTATATGTATATATGTGTGTTTGCATATGTATGTATACACATACACACACAAACACACACCAAAGGCTTCCTTCAGAGTTAATAAAGTACAATCCTCAGGCAAGGGACTTTGGCTCCAGAATTTTTTAAGAAAGCAGAAGTGATTCCCATGTATAGTTATGGTTGAGAACCAGGTTGATATCAAGGTTAAATGAATCAGTCTAGGCTCCCACTGTAATATACAAGAATTAAAATTTAAACATATTTCAGCATCAGTATGAAGTCACATTTTTTTCTCCTCCCTAAACCTGAAGAATGCCACTAAAGAATGCCTATAGAAATAATGAGCTCGCTATCTCAAATGGAGATTGGGGAATGTGACATCCTTAGGAAGGTATATCAGAACAGTTTGAACTCTGTGCCCCTGACTCCCATAACAAATCTGTTAAGACCCCTCAAAGGGACATATGCTCTGGTTAAGAATTATTCTTGTGGGGAAATTTACTTGATTGGTCATTTGCTTCTGCAAATGATAACATTAATCTGGTAACATTAATGAAAGCAAAATTCATGCCAAAGGAACAAAACGATGAGCTTTGACAATACATGATAGCTGAAACTTAGTGAGCCTGCTTTTTGGTGATGACCTTAGCCTCCACTTGGTCGTTAGCCAGGGCAGGTGAATGTTTATATGTAGTTTAATTAGTTAATGATAGTTAAGTGCCTCAAGAGCCCATCAACTTGGCATTAAAGGACAATTACCCATCATCACTGAATTCCCAGGCTATTTGATGAAGCTGAATCATAGATCTGTCCCTGAGTGAGGGAAATTCGTCAAAGGCAGAGAGAGTGTTTTGCTAAATCCCTGAAGCTCTTACAAACACAGAGAATGGTCTAACCAACCACTGAAGCTTTCAAAGCCAATGGAAAGGAATCTTCACAATAGAGAAGAATGAAGTGAAAAACAAGCAGGAACTCTTTCTTAACCCAATCTCACCTTAGCCGTGTAAGCTGTAATAACCTGGACTGGATCCACCAGAGATTGGCTCCAGTTGTTTTACAGGAAATCTTTCTTTTTGAAAGTGAGATGCTAAGCTCTTCACTGCCTCCAGCAGAACATGTTAGTGCCTTGATTCCAGGGGTGTGGATCACATAAATCTGAAGTATCTCTGGTTTCGGTGGGAATAATGAAACCTTTCTCGGCTGACGCATCTAGGAATTAAAGAAGTGTAATCGCTTTGAACCATTGTCAAAAGCTGCGTGGAACCTCATTGCTGGAAAGGGTGTTTCATTTTTTTTTCTGTGATTTAGCTTGGAAGTATCTCCTTCTTAAATACTTTCCTTCTTTCCTCCACCTACTTTATCTCTACTCCTTTTTTAGCTCTGCCCCCCAAAAGTTTATAATACAGGAGTTCAGAGACAGAAAGTAATTTGGGGAATCTGACAGTCATCACATTGTGCTGGCAAGACACACAATTTCAATTGATTTGAGAAGATTGCTATGTCTACACATATATAAACACATCTCATTTTCTGGGGGTCTTTTTGTTTGTTTTCACAACAGGCATTTGCATGTTTGAGAAAGAAATCTTGTAATTACAGGTGACTGGAGATTTTTCTTCTAATTGGTATACTGAGTCTCCTGTTGGGTAAAAGTATATTGTTGAAGGAATGTACTGACTTTACAAGCCCAGCTGAGTCAATTTCCAACTTATCATGGTGGTGTTACTGAAGAAAGCACTGATGTTTTGTGTTCATTTGTTCCTTCATGCACTTAGCCGATCTGCATTTGAGGGTACTCTATAGCAGGACCAGTGTCTAGGGAATAAAGAGAATAAAGAATAAATAAACTTTGCTTTTATTTTTATTTATTTATTTAAATAATTTTTATTGGAGTAGAGTTATTTAAAATGTTGCATTAGTTTTTGTTGTGCAGCAAAGTGAAAGAGTTATGCTCACGTCTTTCTTAGATTCTATTCCTGTGTAGGTCATTTCAGACTGTTGAGCAGAGCTCCCTGTGTTATTCAGTAGGTTCTTACCAGCTATGTATTTAGGGTACATATGTCTCTCCCGATCTCCCAATTTACCCTTCCTCCTTCTCCCCGCTTGGTAACCATAAGCTTGTTTTATACATCCGTGACTCTATTTCTCTTTTGTAAATAGATTCCTTTTTACCTTTCTTTTTTAGATTCCACATATACATGACCTCATATGACATTTGTCTTTCTCTGACTTGCTTCACTTAGAATGACCATCTCTAGGTCCAACCATGTCACTGCGAATGGCATTATTTCATTCTTTACGTAGCTGAGTAATTTTCCAGTGTATATACGCTTTACATATTCTTTATCCATTCCTCTTAGCAGCTTACAAAGTTGTGAAGATAAGAGCTCTGTACAATATGTTCCTAGGGGGAATGTGTAGATGTCCCAAGAAGTAGCAGCAGGGAGGCACTGGGTATGGCTGGCGATTCCAGTCAACACTTCAACGACAAGGCAATTGGCTGGCCCTTGAAGTATGATAAAAGCATGAATATATCGAGATGGTGAAGGAAAGGAGGAAATTAGAGAGAGAGCACCAGGTCAGGAAGCAGAATTGAGGAACCAGTTGTTGTTGCAATAAAGCAAAGCACAATAAAAACAGGTATATTTGGAAATTTATGTTGCTTTGAACTGCTGAGCTTGTGGTAATATTTTTTACAAGAGCAATAGGAAAGGAATACAGTGGGTTTAAGTGCAATGTTGGCAAACTTGTTCTCAGGTATCAGATGTCTGCATTAGCTGGTGCCAGGTTAGACATAGGTGACGGTGGGCATAGGGCTGGAGGAACCGAGTTAGGTAGGCACAGCGGCAGATGTAGCAGTAAGCGAGACAACAGGGGTAAAATACTAATGTTTCTCTCAAATAGATGCTCTTAGAGAATGGGGAAAAACTATTTAGGACAGTAACCTGGAACGTAAGTGCTTAATATACAGTTGGTTAGAATATTGACTCCTCTGGGCGAGACAATCCATCGGTGGGTAAAGACCTCAGAGAACACAATGTTCGGTCATCTCTGAAGACAGTTTTCTACAGGCAAACTTGGATTATGTTGACCCTCAAGGAAGTCTTGAAGTGGGGAAAAGATCTGTGCATGAACAAGAATGGTTAGAAGCATGGCAGCCTGCTCATCCTGGTCCTACCTGTTTGCCTGGCTGACTGTGCTCGTAAAAGCTTCAGGGTGTTTTAGTACCAGCTGAACATGCTGCTTCATTCCACCTCCAGCTGCTTGCCTCCCTGAGTCACGGCCCTGTCTTCCACCCTGGAGGAAGGACCCGAGATCACTTTAAGATAGATCCTGTGCTTACTCATCTCTATACTGCCATCACCTAGTGTGATGCCCAGAAAGCAGCAGATGCCCAATAAATCTTCATTAAGTGAATGCACAAAGGGACAGAGTTCTACTCTTCACACATTTAAAGATTCATTGCAGGGTAGTGGGTATTACAAGGCAGTGAGTAATCTTATACTCAGATCTGCGGTCCAGAAAAATGGTTTCCAAAAGCTGATCCACACCAGTCCACCAACTGATGTCAGGCCAGTAAAGATGGTTGGTCTCCACCCTCTCCATTATGATTCAGCGGGCCTGGGCGTTTGTTTCTTTAATAAACTCCACAAGGATTCTGCTTTTCAGGCAAGTCTGTGAACTGTTGGTCTTGACCTCAAAGAGGACAGAGATCAGGCTTCTCAGGTGGCTCAGTGGTGAAGATCTGCCTGCCAAGGCAGGAGATGCAGTTTTGATCCATCATCTGGGAGGATCCCACATGCTGTGGACCAATAAGCCTGTGCGCCACAACTACTGAGCCTGTGCTCTAGAGCTTGGGAGCTGAAACTACTAAAGCCCAAATGCCCCTAGCCTATGCTCCACAACCAAAGAAGCCACTGCAATGAGAAGCCTACATACCGCAACTAGAGAGTAGCCCCCACTCGCCACAACTAGAGACAAGCCTGCACAACAACAAAGACCAAGCACAGCCAACAATAAATAAATAAAATCATGTACATAAATAATGAGGACAGAGTTCATTCTGAACCAGGGTGATCAGAGAAAGACTGAGAAGAGGGGCAGAGATCTGAAAGGAGCCTTCAAGCATGGGTGGTTTTGGGTAAATGAAGATAAGGAAGAAAAGCCAGAACAAAGGTACAGAGAGACAGACACTGTAAGAAACAGCATTCTGTATCATTTGGGCTTCCTACTCAAAACACCATTGACAATCTGTACCACTTATTTCTGCATAATATATTATCCTATAACTTACTTTCTTAAACAACAATCAGCATCTATTACCTCTCAGTTTCTGAGGGTTAAGGATTCAGGAACAGTTTGGTTGAGCTTTTCTGACTTGATGTCACTTAAGAGGTTGCATCCAGATGGGGACTGGGCAGAGGTCAATTCAAAGGATTCTTTGACCTGATGCTTGGAACAGAAAGACCTTTGAAGCTAGAGACTGGAAGAGTTAGGGCCCCCTGCATATTCTTCTACCTATTTGCTCTTTTTGTATATGATCTCTATAGCAGGGTGGCTTCAGATAGCTGGACTTCTCACATGGTGACTCAGTGCTCCAGAAGCATGTGGTCTGAGAGAGTGCCTCGTAGGAAGAGACAGGCAGGGTGAAGGGGAACTAGGTAGTGGTATATGCGTGCAGTGCAAACGTGTGTGCAGGTGGAGAGTTACATATTTATAGTAGGTGGGCAAGGGAGCCATGATTTCAGGATTTCAGGAGTTCTTCATTTAACTTTAGCCAGAGACAAAGAGGTTATTCAGTGTTTCTTATTGGAATATGGATTGTATACCACAGAGAAGAATTACATAAAAGATACCAACTTCAACTATATGATTGAATCTAACTTTACCACAAAGAATTGCAATGCATCTTTCAGCAATGTTCAGTAGTCTCTGAAGGTCAGGGATCACATTCATAGAAGAATTAGATTTGTGTAGTTGCCATTTTCCCATAATCAAAGGCAGAAGACTGGTGTCCCAGACCTCATGCTTGGTAAACTGTGATCTTGGGCAAATATGTAACCTCCTTCCTCATTGAGCTATTTATTTCTCTAACTTCACTTCCTTTGATATATTCCTCAAGCCTCACTCTCCCAAATTTTGGATTACTTGCTTTTTCCCAAAACATAGAACTCTTTTAAGACTCCCTACTTTGCATGTAGTGGTCTTTCTGTTTGAGACACTGCACCTCCCCACTTCTGTCTCCTGCAAGTGCCCCTTCCTCTATCTTTCAGCTTCTCAGTAGAACTGTCAGATTCTACTCCTGGCAGAAACCACCCTCTGAATTCTCCCAGCACCCTGCATGTATCTGTATCATCATCCAAGTCTTGTTGTTTTCACTACTAGACCAAGAGTCTCTTAAGGAAAGATTTATGCCTTGTTGATATCTGCTGTGTCTGCCAAGAGCATGATGTCTGACATACAATAATCTATCAGTAAATAGTTGTTGTGCTTCAGTGAATAAATAAATCCATGAAGGCAGGAAAAAATATTTTAAAATGTGAACTGTCCATTCTTTGGCTTGATTGGATGGTACACATGGGACCTTCAAAGGACATTAGCTAAATTATCTTTTCATGATCATCAAGTTGTCAAGACTGAAAAAATGAACAATAAGAAACAATTTTATTGTCTCTGGATAATAGCAAAAGCCTTAGACTTTTGAGTCTATTGTGTTCTTTCTCACTGAGAATCCTGTACAAAGATGAAGCTGAGCTTAGAAAGCTCCAATTTTTATCTCTTTGTATCAAGAGTATAGCTCCTTCTACTTTTCATCTATTATGAGTGGCGGACACCTTTTCTTGCTCCAAAAAGAACTGCAGGCAAATTCATTCCTGGTGGGCGGTGGATGCCTATCAAGTGAAGGTCAATAGCAATCTGACTCTCATCTCACACTATCTCACAGGGACAGGGACAAACAGGACTTGAGGCCTGGCCTTGTTGCTTTCCCACTCCAGCAAGAGACTGAGCTAAAATATGGACCTGTGGCTGCATAGATACCACTGAGACCTTCCCCCTGTTATTAGCCAGCAATTTGATTTCACTTTTCTGAGTTCCTGTTTCTCCACTATAATTTGAAGATTGTGACCTCATAATGCTCAGCTCAAAAAATGGGAACTCTTCTGAAGATTGAAAAAAACCCTCAGCAAAATCACCCAGCCTGTACTCTAATGTACAGTAGGTGATCACAGATGTTCATCTTTTCCCTTCTCCCACTGGACCCTCCTAAGAAGAAAATATTCTGGCCATCCATGATAAAGAGGTCATTACTGGCTCCTTTTTTCTGCTTAGTAAGGATAGGGTAGGGCTCCGGTATCTCATGTGTATTTCTCTGGCTTGCATACCCAGGCACACCCATCTACCAGGCTTTGTTTCCTTAACCTCAAGTTATGTAATGAGTAGGTGTAGGGCCCTGGATCCATTTCCACAGGGACCCGTTTAAAAATCCCCGCTGATTGCTCTATGTTGAGTGTGTGTGTGAAAGAGAAAGGCCCACACATGTTTCCCACTTGAACATCCCGGCCTGAATTAGGTCATGCAATCATTGCATTTTTCACTATTTCACAAGCTGCTGTGATGGCACAAAGAATAAGGCAAGAGCAGGGAGTTGCTTAACCTTGCCCTGTATTTACACACACACGTCGGCAGGGAAACCGTGACTCATTCCCCTCACTGGAATACAGCGGGGAGGCCGGCTCTTAATGACTCTATTTTAAAAGACTACTTTCCCTCACCTTCAGCTAAATCCTCTACAGCTGAACTTAACCTCTGGAAGTACAGGACAAGTTAGGAAGAGCATTAACCTGTTCTGACCCCTAGGGTACCATTGGGTAACATTTAGGGAATACACAGGCAGTATCCAAGGAACCCTCCCCCAAAACTGTGGGAAGTGAAATGGACAAAAGCTGACGACTCAAAGATTGGTGACAGTGTCCCATAGAAGTTCCCACCTACTGTGTGCCAGGTGCTTTGTCTACATTTTCTCTAATCCCCATGTCAACCTAGCTCATTTTGTAACTGATGCAAATCTGGCAAACTCAGCAGTGGCCACAAGACTGGAAAAGGTCAGTTTTCATTTCAATCCCTAAGAAAGGCAATCCCAAAGAATGCTCAAACTACCGCACAATTGCACTCATCTCACATGCTAGTAAAGTAATGGTCAAAATTCTCCAAGCCAGGCTTCAGCAATATGTGAACCGTGAACTTCCTGATGTTTAAACTGGTTCTAGAAAAGGCAGAGGAACCAGAAATCAAATTGCCAACATCCACTGGATCATTGAAAAAGCAAGAGAGTTCCAGAAAAACATCTATTTCTGCTTTATTGACTATGCTGAAGCCTTTGACTGTGTGGATCACAATAAACTGTGGAAAATTCTGAAGGAGATGGGAATACCAGACCACCTGACCTGCCTCTTGAGAAACCTATATGCAGGTCAGGAAGCAACAGTTAGAACTGGACATGGAACAACAGATTGGTTCCAAATAGGAAAAGGAGTACATCAAGGCTGTATATTGTCACCCTGCTTATTTAACCTAAATGCAGAGTACATCATAAGAAACACTTGGCTGGAAGAAGCACAAGCTGGAATCAAGTTTGCCGGGAGAAATATCAATAACCTCGGATATGCAGATGACACCACCCTTATGGCAGAACGTGAAGAGGAACTAAAAAGCCTTTTGATGAACGTGAAAGCGGAGAGTGAAAAAGTTGGCTTAAAGCTCAACATTCAGAAGACTAAGATCATGGCATCTGGTCCCATCACTTCATGGGAAATAGATGGGGAAACAGTGGAAACAGTGTCAGACTTTATTTTTTTGGGTTCCAAAGTCACTGAGATGGTGATTGCAGCCATGAAATTAAAAGACACTTACTCCTTGGAAGGAAAATTATCACCAACCTGGATAGCATATTAAAAAGCAGAGACATTCCTTTGCCAACAAATGTTCATTTAGTCAAGGCTATGGTTTTTTTGGTGGTCATGTATGGATGTGAGAGTTGGACTGTGAAGAAAGCTGAGCATGAAGAATTGATGCTTTTGAACTGTGGTGTTGGAGAAGACTCTTGAGAGTCCCTTGGACTGCAAGGAGATCCAACCAGTCCATCGTAAAGGAGATCAGTCCAGGGTGTTCATTGGAAGGGCTGATGCTGAAGCTGAAACTCCAGTACTTTGGCCACCTGATGAGAAGAGTTGATTCATTGGAAAAGACCCTGATGCTGGGAGGGATTGGAGGCAGGAGGAGAAGGGGACGACAGAGGATGAGATGGCTGGATGGCATCACCGACTTGATGGAGATGGGTTTGAGTAAACTCCGGGAGTTGGTGATGGACAGGGAGGCCTGGCGTGCTGTGATTCATGGGGTCGCAAAGAGTCGGACACGACTGAGCGACTGAACTGAAGTGACTGAGTGCACATGTGCACACACACACACAGCGTGTATATGTCAATACTAATCTCTCAGTTCATCCCACCCTCTCCTTCCCTCAAGTGTTAAATTCTGAGTGTAGCAATAGATCATTTGTTCTCAGCCTAACACTTTGTTTATTCTCCACCACTGAAGTTACACATCACAAAACCATATGGGTTTGTCTTCCTCATTATAATTTGAGCTTCCTGAGAGCAGGTATTGTAACTCCAAGCACACTGCTGTATTCCTGAGCAGTAGATTGTATTTCACAAAGATGGCTGCAATGATAGCTCCTATTTCAAGCACTCTTCCAGAACCTCACCCCTTCCAGAGCTGGATTCCCTGTCTCGTCCCTTTGGACCTGGATGGAACTTTGTGACTCTCTCAAACAATAGACCTGAAAGGATGCTCTGTTACTTTCAAGGGTAGGTCATCAAGATACCACGCACTGTTGCTTCTTTTCTTCAGACACTTGTTCTTGGAATCCAGTCCCTGTACTGTGGGGACACTGAAGCCCTCTGTAGAAATGCCACAGGGAGAGGAAGTGAGGGCCCCAGCCCACAGCTGGAGCCGAGCTCCCAGAACAACAGCCAGTGCTCACTAGCCACGTGAGTGGACCATCCTGGAAATCGATCTCCCAGCCCCAGCTGAGTTTCCCAAGCCAACATCCCCTTGATCAGAGGCGAGCCACCCCTTCTGAGCTCGGCTCAAATTGCAGTTCTGGGAGGAAGATAAATGACTGTGATTGCTTTAAGCCACTAGGTTTTAGGATAATCTGCTATGCAGCAGTATGTAATGGGGGCATCCAGCACAGGATATCTGAGATATCACAGGCATTTGACAAGTATTTGTAAACTGGCCAATGATTCTAGTTTCCTTATACAGCTGCTTTCTGGGCACATTAATACACTTGTTGTTCTTTAAACAAATCTTGAACTCATCTGACTTGAGATTTGTGTTCAAGCTATTCCTTCTGCTGTTTATTGCCTCCCTACTTTCCTTCTACATTTGCCTGTTCAAATATTACACTTCTGAAAAAAATTCAGTTGGATATTCCTTCCTTTATTCCCTCCCCTCCATCCTTTTAATAAATATATCATGAATGTCATATCAGGATATGGAGCAATATGGACCAAATCCCCACCCCCTTGGAGATTTACATTTCAATGGGGGGTCCAGTCAATCAATAAATATGTAATTAAAAATTATAGCATATGATTCATGTCTTAAAGGAATTAGATAGTGTGCAGTAACAGAAAATGATGGTGGGGGTGGGAGGGGTAGAAATGAGGTTCTATTTTAGATGGAGGGTTTAGGGAAGGTCTCTCTAAGGAGATGACATTTGAGATCAGAACAATAAGAGGAAAGAAGTCCAGAAGAAAAGACCATGGCAGCCTGGGCAGAGAAAACAATAAGTGCTAAGCCATGAGATGGGATAGAGAATGTTTCCTGTTGGATAAAATAAAGGTGGTATTTATGGCTTCTGCCTAATGACTGGAGAGAAGACACTGACTAGAAGAAGTGGGAAAGCTAAGCAGGCCTCAGATATTTTTGCTTAGCATCATGGAAAGGAATTTAGAATTCTAAATACATACGCTAAGTTGATTCAGTCATGTCCAATTCTTTGCGATCCTGTGGACTGTAGTCTACCAGATCCTCTGTCCATGGGATTCTCCAGGCAAGAACACTGGAGTAGGTTGCCATTTTCTCCTCCGGGGGAATCTTCCCAACCCAGGGATCAAATCCATGTCTCGTATGTCTCCTGCATTGGCAGGCGGGTTCTTTACGTCTACCTGGGAAGCTCAATTCTAAATACAAAGGATAATTATTGAAAGACTGTCAAGTGGGAGACTGCCAGCGTCTGCTTTGGATTTTAAGCTTACTGCTGCTGCTATGCAGAGAACGGGTTTAGGTCGGCTGGAAGAGGCGCAGGAGTCAGTAGGGGAACCTAAGCAGACATGAGACAGTGGTTCCTTGGGTTAGGGTGGTAGCAGTAGACAGAGAAAAAGGACGTTTTGGGATAAAATCTGTGACTCTAACATACAGGAGTTGTTGGCGACTTAGACGGGAGCTGAAGGGAAAGGAGGACTTCTGGCTTCAGTAAGAGGTTGGAACAAGGCAGTGGGGAGCCCTGGGAGGATTAGCAAGGCAGTGTGCGCTCTCCTTTCTTTCTGAGGTTACTCTAGATGCCTCCTCATGGGGTTAGTCTCTCCTCTGCGTATTTAATCCTGGTTTTGACTCTTCCAGGGGACGTAGCACCAGGTATGGGTTAAAAGCATAAGGAATTTTGAGGGCTGAACTGATGTGGGTTAGTTTGGGTTCCACCTCTGCTCATATGAGGTGTAAGTGTTGGAGAAGCCCATTCATCTCTGTGGCCTCAGCTTCTTCAAAGGCGGGTAGCGTCTATGTTACAGGCTTTTTGGGTTCATTAAATGAAACCCTGGAAGAGAAAGATATACATTAGGAAGTTTAGGGAGAAGACCTTTAACTTTAAATTCTCGTAATAATTAATTCTAACATATATGGAGCACCTACCATGTGTCTGAAACAACTGTGTGATTTAGCTGCTTGTATCATCCTGCTTTACAAGTAAATACACACAGGCTAGGGCTTCCCAGGTGGTTCAGTGGTAAAGAATCCACCTGCAAATTCAGGAGATGCGAGTTCAATCCCTTGATCAGGAAGATCCCCTGGAGGAGGGCATGGCAATCTACCCCAGTATTCTTGCCTGGAGAATCCCATGGATGGAGGAGCCCGACGGGCTACAGTCCATAGTGGTCTCAAAGAGTCGGACACGACTAAGCGACTGACGCACTAGGCATGCACACACACAGGCACAAAGAGCTTAAAAATTTACTCGAGGCCATACTGTAACACTTGTATAGATTTGTGCTTCTGTATCCCCATTTCTCCCCGTTTTTCTCAGACAGCAGGGAGTGTATGTGTTTTGCTCACAACTCTCTTCCCTATCCCTAGCACATTGCAGAAAATGATTTCATGTACACTGAGTGGGTGAACTTTCAGGCATTGAGTCGTGTGTCAAAGTCTGGGTCTTGACAAGACAGAAGTCAGAGTTCTGGGGCACTGTTTTTACTTGAGTAGGCCCACCCAGTTGAGCTGGGAGAGTCCTGAGCTAGACTGGTTCGGAAGGCTGGTGAGACCCAGGGGGAGATCCGATCCGCACGGGTCAGCGCCGGCTGCCGAGTCCGCTGCAGGGCGGTGGTGAGGCCAGTCCAGTGTGTGTG
This sequence comes from Dama dama, assembly GCF_033118175.1. Taxonomy (NCBI): domain Eukaryota; kingdom Metazoa; phylum Chordata; class Mammalia; order Artiodactyla; family Cervidae; genus Dama; species Dama dama. The sequence continues at coordinate 72,533,628 of NC_083683.1, forward strand.
GTTTCAGAAGCGCAGTAGCGGCACAGTGCAGCCTTATCGACAAGACGACGCAGGGGACGGCGCGTTCTGACTACCCAGGAGGACTGACAGCGCCTTTGTTTAACCCCGTGAAAGTCTCCGTAAAATGCGGTGGCTGCTGCGCCCTGGTCACCTGTGCGGTGAACACGATTTGTGTCTTGAAGTTGAAAAGCTGCTGAGCCTCCGATCTTACAGTGGGGGCTGTGCTTTATTCTAAACTTGATTACTTTGGAGGGGAGCATGTAGAGGAGATTGGGGTAAACATACTCTGAGGTGAGGTGCTACCTTGAGATGCTCACTTTAAAATCACGTAGTGATAGGGACTCATGTTCCTGCAGAACTGACACTGCCCCTAAAAAAAAGAGTGATGGAAAAAGGGAAAATTAGTGAAGGATTCTGGTCAAAGTCTTAAGGCTTCCTGTAAACAGCAGCTTAATTTCTCCCATAAGAAGACCATAAAATGATGTTTCCTTATCAGAGCTGCGCTTGCTCTGTGTGGTTTAGTACACGTAGCCCCCAGCCCCACCCCCACTGGTCTGCCGAGTAAGAAAGAAGAAGAAGGCAGGGAGCAGCCCTGGGTGAGGGAAGAGTTGAGAAGGGACTGCTCTATGTCCTTTAAAGGGGGTCTGGAGTGGATTCACCCAGAGAGCACAGAGCACTGTGACAGAGGGGACATGATGTGACTTCAGCAGGCACACGGAGAAGGTCCTTCTGCCAAAAATAGACCCACCTGCTTGTGAATGTCTGGCATTCCTCTGACTGGGGACAGTGCCAGAAAGGCCAGCTGTTCCCTCAGACACTCCTCCCACGGGCTGGCTGAGACCTGACATTCCAGCCTTGAGCTTAAGGCTAAATTTTCCTCCACAATCTACTGCAAAGCACGTGTTCCCCTCTCCACCCCCCTCAGCTCTAAAATAAAGGTGTTAATAGTTATCTACACCACAGTGTGAATTGTATAGATTTGAGCAAAGAGCAGAAACTATGAAGCAGGAGAATCCTTGGTCTGCTCCTCCCCACTTAACTCTTGTGACTCTGGTCAAATCCTCAACTGCTTAAGCAATTGTTTGCTCTTCTGTAAAACAAGACTAAGCCAAAGCACGGGGCTTCTCAGATGGCACAGCGGTAAAGAATCCACCTGCCAGTGAAGGAGACACCAGACACGCAGGTTTGATCCCTGGGCTGGGAAGACCCCCTGGAGGAGGATTCTTGCCTGGGAAATCCCATGGACAGAGGAACCTGGTGGAATACAGTTCATGAGGTCACAAAGAGTTGGACACAAACTGACAGATTGAGCACACTCACAGAAGGCAAAGCAACTGGATTCTTCGAAGGGCAAAATAAGACAAACGTAAAAAACTAACCAGCAAAAGGCTAGACATGACCTGGATGTCTATCAAAGGGAGGTGAGGCAAATAAAGCTTGGAGCAGCCACGCAATGCCATGTTATGCATCTGTGAAAGGGAACCAGGAAGCCCTCTACACCCCAACGTACAGTGGGCTGGGGCATATTTTTAAGTAACAAAAACAAAATGCATCATGGAATTTGCACAATGTTGTAGTTTAGATAAGAAAGGAGAAGACATAGTAAATACACACTTATGTATAATTTCTGTAGCTGGATAAACCAAAAATTAATTTAAAAATGGGATGGAGGGAACAAGGAAGTAGAAGATATGAAAAAGATATAGATTTCTTTATGAAACAATTTGTTCTTTGACTTTGGAATCATGTAAATATTTCACCCAATTAAAAGCAAAGAGAAAATCACACCAAAACACAAGTCCTAAAACTTTAAAATAAACTGGAAAAAATTAACCTAACTTTATATTAATTCTCTGGCATAGCAATCTCAAGAACTATAGCAAATGATTTTGAAACACATATTTAGACTGTACATCCCTAGGGAGATATATTCTAAGGACAAAAAGAAGTAAAAGATCTCTTACACAAATAAACGTTTTTACAAACCATATAGACTCACAGACACAGAGAACTGGCTTGTGGTTGCCAAGGGGGTGGGGGTTCATATAAGTGTGTTAAGTCAACAGGCATCCACCTTAAATTTATACAGTGTTATATGTCAGTGAAATCTCCACAAAGCTGGATTAAAAAATCCCCTCCATTCTCATGACTCCATTCCAGTCATCAATATCTGACAAAGCCATTAAGTGAAGACCTTTGAGGAATTTTATGATGGAAGTAGGCATGTGATGTTCAAAATAAAACAAATAGCAGATTCCACATATAAGCGTTAACATACGATATTTTCCTCCTGGTTCAGGTTGGTGCTCCGAGGTGACTTAGATGGGTGAGATGCGGGGTGGGTGAGAGGGAGGGCCAAGAGAGAGGATATACGTGCACCTACAGCTGATTCACATCACTGTACGACAGAAAGTAACACAACATTGTCAAGCAACTATGCACCCCCCAAACAAACAAACAAACAAACGAACGAACAGCAGGCCATTTTTTGCAAGTGACAAGGCTGTAGCACAGAAAAGGCTCCCTCCACGAACGCAGATGTGAGCTGCCCACGACCGTGGATGGAGGCAGAGCGTAGTGGCAGACTTGGGGGTTTGGTGGCGGGTAGGATCCACGTCTCTCCACCTCCCACTCTTCTGATTTTCCCTGCTGCTGAACTGCACGGGCCTGACTTCAGGGCAGAGAGGGACGGGTGCCTGGGCTGAGCGCAGAGCCCTCAGCGGGTGGCGCTGTCTCTCCTTGCTCCACACCCTGCCCTAGCGGAGGAGAAAGTCCTGGCCTCGGACGTGGCATTTCTCCACCTCCCCCCTTAGTAGCTGTGGGGCCCTCGGTCTGTGAGCCTTGGCTTCCTCTACTGTGGAAGGAGGGTGATAAGACGGTGTCCTTGGGAGACTCAGGTGCCGTGATAATTCAAGCACCCGGCACAGCCAACGCCCGGAGAGCTCCACCCAAGGCCACAGACGCCGCGGGTCTCTGCACCCAGGGCTGTGTCCTTCCTCCTGCAGAGGCTCGGTCTGCAGCGCCTTTCTCGCTCAGGAAGGTTGTGATTAGAGTTGAACGCTGACTAAGACTGGCTGAGTGAAGTCGCAGTTACCAATTTTGCTCTTTTAGATAAATCAGTTTTTCTTTTTTAACACTGGCTGCTTTACTTCTTCAAAGGGGCCTGAGTTTTATTAGTTTCAGTGTTATACTTTTGAAAATGTCGCTCTTCTCTTGGCCATTGCCCTTGGCTCCACGCAAAGGGAGCGCATGTAAGTCCTGCTCAGTTTACACCTGGCAGATGTTACTCAGGTGAAACTTACACCAAATGTACCCTTGATTTGTCTAAAATACTTGCCTCATCTTAAATCAGAGGCATGATGACCTGCAAGACCATAGTTGCTGCAATATGTTTTTTTATACCTCTGATGTCACTTAAATTATGGGCTTCCCAGGTGGTACAGTGGTAAAGAATCTGCCTGCCAATGCAGGAGACACAGGAGACGTGGGTTCCATCCCTGGGTGAGGAAGATTCCCCTGGAGGGGGAAATGGCAACCCACTCCAGTACTCTTGCCTGGAGAATCCTGTGCACAAAAGAACCTGGCAGGCTACAGTCCAGGGGTTCGGAAAAGAGTTGGACAGGACTGAGTGACTGAGTAAGCTCAGAACATCACTTTAATAGGCTTGTGATACAGCAAGGAGGAGCACAGACAGTGTCCCGTTCTTCAGGGAGTATTGTTCTATTGTTCTTCATTCCCACTTGCTTAACACCCAGAGGCAGTTTCTCCAAGTGGCCATCAGAGAGCGAACTGTTGAAAGGCTCTTTCACAGTGCTTTCTCATCTTCCACCGTGTAAACTGCTTTCCTTTCCCAAGTGCGGTCCTGCTCTGCCTTAAAAAAAACAAAAACAAAACAAAACAAAACAAAAAAACCAAAAAACAAACAGAAAAACGCAGCCTGGACTACACGGTTGTGTTTCCACTGCTGGCATCTAATGGTAATATGTGGTAAAGCATGATGAAGCGAGGACCTGGGTTTTGCTTTGTTTCTGTTCCATGGAATACGGGTAGACCTAGACTTACATCTGGGAGCCAGCTCTTGTGGGGGTCGGTAGCCTAGTTGGAATTATTTAATTTTTTTACCCTATCGGGGAATTGGTTCGTCTGTATGCATCGATGCTGGAATCTGGTTGTGCCGTTTCTATTAGAGTTTGTCTGCGTATTCTGTGTTTTGTGGTTATAAAGCTCACAAAAATAGGAAATATTTCCTCTATCCTGAAAGAAATATCTTTGGGGTGCACATCAGATATATTAAGATCAGAAGAGCAATGGCACCGGAATGGCTCACAAACAATCTGGTCATTAGAAGTGCTTTACAAAGGAGAGGAACACTCTGATCATGAACATTCCGGGGGGAGGGGGGTGCTCACTTGGACTGGAGGTGTCCAATTCTAATTTCCCCTACAGGAGCACTGGAGAAGGCTGGCAACTCTCTCCAGTGTTCTTGCCTGGAGAATTTCATGGACAGAGGAGCCTGGCAGGCTACAGTCCATGAGGTCGCAGAGTCAGACAGGACTAAACGACTAACACTTTACTTCATATATATATGTGTGCGTGTGTGTGTGTGCGTATGTGTGTGAATTTTCCACAGTTTGTTGTGATCTACACAGTCAAAGTCTTTGGCATAATCAATAAAGCAGAAGTAGATGTTTTTCTGGAATTCTGTTATTTTTTATATGATCCAGCAGGTGTTGGCAATTAGATCTCTGGTTCCTCTACCTTTTCCAAACTCTGCTTGACCATCTGGACATTCATGGTTCACGTACTGTTGAAGCATGGCTTAGAGACTTTTGAGCATTACTTGGCTAGCATGTGAAATGAGTGTAATTGTGATGGGATTCCAGTTGAGTTATTTCAAATCCTAAAAGATGATGCTGTGAAAGTGCTGCACTCAATATGTCAGCAAATTTGGAAAACTCAGCAGGGGTCACAGGACTGGAAAAGGTCAGTTTTCATTCCAATCCCAAAGAAAGGCAATGCCAAAGAATGCTTAAACTACTGCAGACTTGGACACGACTGAGCGACTGCACTGCACTGAACTGAACTGAACATTCTTTGGCATTTTCTAACACCCTGGGTGCCTACCTGGAGCCCGGGCCTAGGGACCTCAACTGGCATTTTTCGCCTGGGGAGCCCTAACGTGGGGCGGCCCTGCACCTGCTTCCAAAGGCCTCCCATGGCTGTTTGGTTCTTCTGCCAGAGCTAGCTTTTCTCCCCACTCCAGCACTGGGCACGCGAGGGGCTGGCCTGCCACCACTCGCCGGGGACACATGGGAGGTGCCAGGTGGCTTGGCCAGGTGACCCCAGCATGGCACCCGGCCCCCTCAGACACACTCCCACAGCCTCATTCCCCATGGGCAGGACCGTGATGACCTAGGAATGTGTTTGTAAGGCTTGCAGACCGCAGGCAGACACCCGGGCCTGACTCAGGAATTGAGGCCCTGAGAGCAGGCCCGGAGGTCTGGCGTCTGAGGAGCCACACACTGGCTGCGTGACAGAGGCCTGAAAACCGACTCTCTGGGGCTGCCTTTCCTGCCTCCCAGGGAGATAGCATCCCCAGCCTCCTGCGGGTTGAGAGTCATCCCCGGCTGGGAGGTCATTTTGCAGTGTCATTGGCCCCTGGGGCCCCGCGCCCAGGGAGGGCTCCCACACTCCCAGGGAATGTCCAGCCAACCTCCACACGGCTGCTCCGTCACGTTTGCTCTGCAGGAGAGAGCTCTCGAGCCTAGGCCTGTCTGCACTGTGCTTGGCTCCTGCGGGCAGGACACCCTGGGCGCCCAGCTGGAGCCTGGACCTGGGGCCCAAACTGGCTTTTTTTGGCAGGGGAGCCCTAATGCAGGGTGGTCCAGAAGCTGCTTCCAAAGGCCTCCCATGGCTGTTTGCTTCCTTCTGCCAGAGCTAGCTTTGCTACCTGCTTCGGTTTTTCGCAAGCTAGGTGCCAGGCCACCCCTCTTCGCCGGGGTCCCGTTGGAAGTGCCAGGTGCCCTTGGCCATGTGGCCCCAGAATGGCACCCGGCCCCCTCAGACACACTCCTGCAGCCTCCTTCCCCATGGGCAGTACTGTGCTGACCTAGAAATGTGTTTGCAAGGCTGGGAAGGTGCAGGGTGACACACGGCCCTTACTTGGGAATTGAGGCCCTTGGAGCAGGCTTGGAGGTCCGACCTCTGAGGAGCCAAACGCCTGCTTCGAGGAGAGCCCTGAAAACACATTCTGTCGCCTGTCTTTACTTCCTCCAAGATATATAGCTTTCCCAGTCTCTTGCGTGCTGAGAGTCACAGAGGGCTGGAACGCACTTGCTTTCATGTCATTATTCAGTGGCAATAGCCCCTGAAGCCCTGCGCCTAGGTCGGGCTCCCACACTCACAGGGAAATCAAAGTGACATCCAAATGAGTCAGCTCTTCGCATCAAGTGGCCAAAGTATTGGAGTTTCAGGTTCATATTAGTCCTTCCAATGTATATTCAGGCCTGATTTCCTTTGGGATGGAGTGGTTGGGTCTCCTTGCAGTCTAAGTGACCTTCGAGCGTGTTCTCCAACACTACAGTTCAAAAGCATCAAATCTTTGGCGGTCAACTTTCTTTATAGTCCAACTGTCACAGCCATACACGACACATGGATAAACCATAGCCTTGACTAGACGGACCTTTGTTGGCACAGTAACGTCTCTGCTTTTTAATATGCTATCTAGTTTGGTCATCACTTTCTTTCCAAGTTGTAAGCGTCTTTTCGGAGAAGGCAATGCCAACCCACTCCAGTACTCTTGCCTGGAAAATCCGATGGACGGAGGAGCCTGGTAGGCTGCAGTCCATGGGGTCGCTAAGAGTCGGACTCGACTGAGTGACTTCACTTTCACTTTTCACTTTCATGCATTGGAGAAGGAAATGGCAACCCACTCCAGTGTTCTTGCCTGGAGAATCCCAGGGACGGCAGAGCCTGGTGGGCTGCCGTCTATGGGGTCGCACAGAGTCAGACACAATTGAAGTGACTTAGCAGCAGCAGTAGCAAGCGTCTTTTAATTTCATGGCTGCAGTCACTATCTGCAGTGATTTCCGAGCCCCCCAAAATAAAGTCTGCTGCTGTTTCCCCTGTTTTCCCATCTATTTGCCATGAAGTGATGAGGCCAGATGCAATGATCTTAGTCTTCTGAATGTTGATCTTTAAGATAGCTTTTACACTCTCCTCTTTCACTTTCATCAAGAGGCTCTTTAGTTCTTCTTCCCTTTCTGCCATAAGGGTGGTGTCATCTGTATATCTGAGGTTATTGATATTTCTCTTGGCAATCTTGATTCCAGCTTGGGCTTCATCCAGCCCAGCGTTTCTCACCATGTACTCTGCATATAAGTTAAATAAGCAGGGTGACAATACACAGCCTTGACGTACTCCTTTTCCTATTTGGAAACAGTCTGTTGTTCCATGTCCTGCGACCCCATGGACCGCAGGATGCCAGGCTTCACTCCCGGGGCTTGCTCAAATTCACATCCATCGAGTCAGTGATGCCATCCAACCATCTTATCCTCTGTTGTCCCCTTCTCCTCTGCCTTCAATCGAGACTATTATAGACAGACATTTTAAAGTATAATTATTTTTAATAGCTTATCTAAAAGCTCATATTGCATTTACATTTTTTAGGAGCTTTTTGTTTTTAGAGGTATTTTCTTTGTTGACAAGCTTGTGACAGATATAACAATATATCAATAATTAACTTATAATAAACCTAGGCCCTATGAAAATTTTATGCTTAATGCTAATGACTCTTAGACATGTCTATATTAGAGTAGTGGAAAAAAATACTAGATATTTAATATTGACTATTTCCCAGTTCACATGAATCTAAAATTCATTCAGGTCAATTTTTTCTTGTGTTTAGAACTGTTTGATTTGTAAGGGCTTCCTTTTCTTTAGATTATTTAAATAAGAACTCACTTACAACTTCAGCAATATTATAAAAAAACAGAAGACTCAGACTGAGACATACAGAAATCCACAGAGACAGGCAGACAGAGATCTTTTAGTTTTCCGCCTAAGATTTAAAATATCTCTTTGACCTCCTTTTTTTTTGGGGCGGGGGGAGGGCTTGAAGATTTCATTTGCCCAAGGCTGAGGTCTCAGGCAAAGTGGGCAGTGTTTTTCAAGGAAAGGGTTAACGTCAAGCTTTGCCCTAGGCAGGCCTTTTTAACAAGCTAATTGTTTTTAATTGCATATGCAAAAGAACCAGCTTTACAGTTTCCAAGAAAATTTTTTTAATTTTAACCAATTTTCTCTGGTTCTATAGAATATCATGGCCATTCTAGGTCAGGCCATCTTTCCTTTCTATAGTCATAGTTTTATTCCTGAATTATAGACAGATCAGCTGATAAAAAACGTGGGTTGTCTCAGTGGGGTGGATTTGCTCCTGGATGGATTTCACCTGGCGGCAGTATCCATGCCCCGTGGGCCTCTCCTGGAAGTGGGCGTATGGGCGGAGCCCACCTGGCTGGAGTTGGGGGCGGAGCGCACCTCCTCGGAGATCCTAGGCAGTGGGTCCCAGGTCTTGGGGGGTCTCCACTGCGGCTGGGAACGCCCATTTCGTGGGCTCCTGGGTCCCCATCAATCGGCGTTCAGTGAGCGGAGCGGAGGGGTGAGGACCACAGGTAAGGGAACTGGGGCTCGGTGGCGCAGGATGGAGCAGGGAGCCACGTATTCTGCCCTCTCTGTTGGCACAGTCTCGGAGCCCCCTAACCTGGTGGTCGCAGAAAGGCCTCGTCATTGGGGTCAAGGACTTTACCCCTTTGCAAAAAGCTCAGACCTGTGCGGTTTTCCCAAGCAGTCTAGTGCCTGCAGCGAGGTCCCGAAGAAGTCCAAGGGATTTATCCTGCCTGGTGATTTCACCTGCTGGGACGCCACAACCCTTACTCTGGCCGGCTGGCCCAGCCCTGCTACTGGCAGTTTGCAGCCCTGCGGGCCCTTGACCACCTGCTGGGATGGGAAAGGGAAGGGTCCAGGAATTGCACCCTAGAAACTTAGTAGGGTGAATGAATATAAAAACCTGGCGGCCACCCAGGCAGAAAACTGCCCTTTCATGGGGGAATCTGTGGCTGTCCTGCTGAGAGGGGGCCTTTCCATGGGGACCCTGTGCAATAAGTGTGGTGTTTTGAAACTGGATAATTAGAACGTGTAAAATTTTTAAATTATGTGGTGCTTTAATTAAAAAAAAAAAAAAAAAAGCTCCAAGTTTTTTGCAAATTGCGGTCTAAAAATTGAAGGCCTATTTTCCTTCCACTGTGGTATTCTATGAAGAAATGTGCGTTTTTTAAAGAAGAGTCAGAAAAGTGAGGGAAACAGAAAACCCAGAGGAGGCCATGTAGTTTGGTGAAGGTCTTAGGAGGTCACTTGTAAATGCTGCTGGCTGTCGGGAGGCAGTCTCTTCCTGTGGCTGATGGGCACAGAGCTCTGCAGGCTTGTCCTTTGCATGGATGTTCTTGTTTGTGGAAATCCAGCTCAGAGCCATCTCCTGATGTGTAAGAATTTCCCAGACTAGACTCCTAGGCAAATCCCTTAGGGCCACGGACTCCTTCCTTCATTCTATTTGTCTGTTTGACTGAAAAGCAGCAATGACCTATTTTTCTTTCAATCTGGTCTATCATCCAGGCCTTGGAGTAGTATTTTCCATCCCTCTCAATAGGCTTGGGTTCCAGGAATGAATTATAGTCAGTTGTCCATGATTTTACAGATGAGGAAACTGAGACCCTGAGAGGGTGGAGGACTGTCCAAGGGAGAATGGGATATCCTTCCAGGAGCCCTGGCTCCTGGGTTTTTAATGAGCTTTCTACCCAGCCTGGTCATTAATTGGCAAGTGTTGACATTGAGAATAAACTATTGGTGGAAATGTAAAAGCCTTTTTAAAAGAATGTGCCTATCAGCTGTGCATCTTATGGAGTATTTTCATTGTACTCCCCAACCCTTGGAAAGTGGTGGGCACAGGGCAGATGCCTCATCATTTTTATTGACTAAGTTCAATTTCACACAGTTATATCCCTAGTGTCAGCAACACTATTAGGTATGTTAGAATAGTGATCATCACAGTTGGTACTTCACAGATCAGTAAAGAAAGAAAACTTTTTCTTAGGAAGACTGTGACAGAATTGCTAAGTTTTAAGTTTATTCCACAAGGATATTAAAAAAAAATGAAACAAGTCTCTCTAATCATCACCAAGGCTATTGGAGATCTGTTGAGGACCCCACACAAGGGAGGTTCTACCTCTTGGGACACCCCTGCTTCAGCATCTCCCTAAGCCAGCAACCTGGGACACCTGAGTACACTTGAAGTTCCTTCCTTGACCTTGGGAATTTTTTTGGAAGACAATTTTTTTGACAGACAGGGGTGGGGGAAGGTTAGGGGATGTTTCAAGTGCAGTCCATTTATTGTGCACTCTATTTCTCTTTTTGTTCCCTGGTGGCTCAGTTGGTAAAGAGTCTGCCTGCAATACAGGAGACCCGGGTTCAATCCCTGGGTCAGGAAGATCTCCTGGAAAAGGAAATGACAGCCCACTCCAGTTTTCTTGCCTGAAGAATCCAATGGACTGAGGAGCCTGGTGGGCTACAGTCCATAGGGTCACAAAGGGTTGGACACGGCTGAGTGGCCAAACACCTATTTCTATTATTATTTCATCAGCTCCACCTCAGACCATCAGGCATTTGATCCTAGAGGTTGGGGGCCCCTGCTTTAGTTCCCTCTTTCATCTTCTACACAGCTCTAGTGTGCTTCCTCCTCTTACACCTGCAGAACTACCTGCTGGGCTTCTCTGAATGTGACTAAGAATCTCCTTCCCTCACTTCCTTTTCTCTGAGCCCGTTCTCCTAACTAGGTTTCCCTGATCTCCATTTAGGATCTTTTGCCCCAGGTGGTGCTAGTGGTAAAGAACCTACCTGCCAATGTAGGGATTCGACCCCTGGGTTGGGAAGATCCCCTGGAGGAGGGCACGGCAATCCACTCCAGTATTCTTGCCTGGAAAATTCCCATGGACAGAGGAGCCTGGAGGGCTCTGACAGTCAGACGTGACTGAAGCAACTTAGCCCAGCATACCAGAGGACCTTTGAACTTCAGACTCATGTGATTGTTTTGGCTCCTTGGAGTCCCTTGTCATCCCACGTGTATGTGAGGGTCAGCTTGTGTATTGCTTCCTAAAGTCCTCCAGGGGGTAACAGGAAGGAAGGCCAGGGGTCTTGGAGAGAGAAAACAGGCTGCAAGTGTGAGACATTTTTTTCTTTCTCTCTTAATAGGCAGGAGGAAACAAACTAGTGTTACATTTTTTCCCCTTTTTGATACAAATTTAAAAGGTTTTTCTTAAAATTCTGTGTTGCCATGACAACTCCTGGCTCCACCTGAATTTAACTTTTGTCAAATGTTGAGCTCAGCAATGCGTTTTTCTTATGGAAATGTTTATCTTAAGCTATGTGAATGTACTATGTATTTACCCTAGACTCTGTCTTCAAGTCAGTTCCTTCCAAAGGCTCAGAACCAACTTGACAAACAGTATGTTTTACTCATACCTTGTTCTCCTAATCTATGTTCATGAAACTATATGTTTGCTTGGAAATCTGCCTTTTTTCAAGATTCATGTCAATCACTTTATGGCCCGGGATGACTCACCTGCTGCCAATGTTATCTCAGTGCATATTGTGGGTGAGGGGCCTGGTGCCATTCTCTGAGACATTGCCTTTCTTTAATTAGCAGACTGACAGTGGCTGTATAACATCTGGCTAAAGACTAGCAAGGGGTACTCTTTCTGCCCCTTCTGATGTCTATGTCAGCAGCTTTCTCTATCTCTTTTATTCTTTAATAAAACCATGACACAAAAGCTCTGAGCGATCAAGCTTCGTCACTGGCCCTGGATTGAATTCTTATCTGGAGGCCAAGAATCCTGGCATCTTCCATGGTTTAGCAACAACCTTTCCGCCTTTTGTAATTCATATTGAATCTTCATTTCAGATTGAGGATGCATTCCATGGTGTTGCCATCTTAGGTCTTTCCATCGCTATGGAATATCTGTACATGTATTTAGGATATTTTTCAGCAATCATGTATAATTTCCAGTGTGCCAGTCGTATCATCCTCATTACATCCATGGCAAAGTATTTTATTAATGTTGACATTATAGAAAGGGAATTGTGTTTTTAAATTCCTTTTCAGATTATTTGCTAGTGTATACAGATAAAACTGTGTAATCATTCATTTTTTATCAGTTTGGACAGCTTGATAGTTGTCTTTACTTTGTTTACTTTCTCATAATTTAAGATTACCCTGGCTCATATATTTACAGTCTCACCCCTAGTCTCAGTCATTTCTTCAAAGAACTTCTGTCCTTTTATTATTTCTTTACCATTAAGGTAGTTTTGACTGTGCTGGGGCTTTGTTGCTAGATGTCTGGTTGTAGTGAGCAGAGGCTGCCCTCTAGGTGCTGTGCCATGGCTTCTCATTGCAGCGCTTTCTCTGGTTGCAGAACTTGGGCTCTGGAGCATGCAAGCTTCAGTAGTTGTTCAGGGGCTTTGTTGCCCCTGGGCATGTGGAATCTTCCAGGACTAGGGATTGAACCTGTGTTCCCTGCATTGGTAGGCAGATTCTTTACCACTGGGCCACAGGGATGTTTCCTGTTCCCTTTTATTAGAGAATGATATTTAAAACATATATGCAGGAGCTAAAGATGCTCAACTGACAATACATGGAAATATATACATGTATTCCAGCTTACCTTTGAACATATTCAGTTAAAGGTAATTTGTGATGATGTCTGCAACCTGATCCACCATGACATGGATATTGTAGCCTTTCCTTTTGTTTATCTGTAACTTCCCATTCCAGTGGTAAGATACCTGGCTTCCACCACTTGTCATGTGTAGAATTCAGTGCATGTCCCATGTGGTTACTGAAAAAACTGTTGGACTGTCTTCCAAAGGGGGCTGTGCATGCATTCCACGAGTATCTCGAGTATGTTTTTGTAGGATAGTTTACTATCAGTAGACCCTCCGTGGCCCGGTGTCTATTTCAGTCTTTACCAGTTATGAATGGGCTTGTTTGCTCTAGCGTTCTTGGACAATTTGAGTGCAGATTCTTTGTCAGACATGCATTTTTTAGGAAGACGATTGTATTTATTTTTGGCTGTGTTGGGTCTTCGTGTGTGGGCTTTCCCCTAGTTTGGGTGAGCGTGGGCCATAACCAGTGGTGTGCGGGCTTCTCACTCCAGCGGCTCCTCTCGTTGTGGGGCACAGGCTCACGGGCTTCAGGAGTTGCAGTGTGTCAGCTCGGCGTTGTGGCTTCCAGGCTCCAGAGCACAGGCTCCGCAGTTGTGGCACACGGGCTCCATAGCATGTGGGATCTTCCCATCCCAGGGATCACACCTGCATCTCCAGCACTGGCAGGCGGATTCTTTATGACGGAGCCAGCAGGGCATATTTTAGATTCTAGTTTTCCACACATGTATCTGGTGAAAGAGGCCGGGATCAAGAGGCCTGGCAGCTGGGAATCCTCAGCCACAGTTTTGGCTGTGCCATCGAAAGCTCTGGGGCCTTTGGCAAGCACCTCAACTTCCCTGGGACTGTTTCCTCCCCTCAGAAATGCCCTGCTGTGGGACTGTAGCCCACCAAGCTCCTCTGTCCCTGGGATTTCCGAGGCCAGAATACCGGAGGGGGTGCCATTTCCTTCTCTAGAAGATAGCATTTTGAAGCTATTTTCTCCTGGACATTGGTTTTGATGAAGGAAGGGGGATCCCTTCCAGGGCTTGAGAGTGGGTTCTTGTCTGACACTTGGAAATGAGTTGTCCTGGGAGAGGAGCGCTGTCCAAGCGAGAGGCTTTATTGGGAAGGGCTGCCGGGGCGGAGGGCAGGAGGGTGAGGGAAACAGAGAGAACTGCTCTGCCAAGTGCCTCACAGTCTCAGGTTTTATGGTCATTGGGTTTGTTTCTGGCTTGTCTCTTGCCAGTCATTCTGAATTGGGATCCTTCCCGGGGGCACACGCACCACTCAGCCGAGATGGATTCCAGTGAGGAGGATCCTGGGAGGTTGGTAGGACCTCTGGACTGGAGTCTCCCATCTCCTTTTGTCCTCTCCAGAATTCTGGTTGGTGGTAGCTTGTTAGTTCCTTGTTCCTTACCAGGACCTCCTGTTGTAAGCTGACTCCTCCAAGTGTTTTCTCTTCTCTGTTGCCTGGCAAGGGTGGGTGGTCCGTGGTTCATCTAACAGTTTGTCTTTTGGTTCTCTCGAGTAAGGTCCTTCACAGAATAAATGTATAAAATTGTACAAATCAATGTTTTAAATAATTTATATTCATAATTTGGTAAGTTGGCTTTTTTGTTGTGTGTTAGAATTCATCACCAGACCAAAGGTCATGTAGATTTTTGTTGTCTTTCTAAAATTTTTACAGTCTTTTTTTGGTAATTGAATTAAGGTGTGAGTTGCATAGTTTGTGTTTCTGTTGATTTCATTCCCTCTGTTTGGTTTTCTTTCTTTTATTTTTTTAGAGTTATTTATTTTTAGTTGATTGATCATTGCTTTACAATATTGGTTTGATGGTCATACATCACATGAATTAACCGTAGGGGTGCGTGTGGCCCCTCACTCTTGAATCTCCCTCCCACGTCCCGCCGATTCCCACCTCTCCAGGCTATCAGAGCGCCCCAGGTTGAGTTCCCTGAGGTGGACAGCGAATTCCCAGTGGTTGTCTAGTTGCCAAGGTTGGTGTCCACGCATCCGTGCTGCTCTCCCCGTTCACCTCACCCTGTCCCTCTCGTTCCCCACCCTTGTCCGTAAGTCTGTTCCCTACGTCTGCATCTGCACTGCTGCTACGTGAACAGATTCGTCAGGACCATCCTCCCAGAGTCCAGGTTTTTCTCTTTCTGACTTCCCTGTTGAATACGCTCTAGGTTCATCCACTTCATTAGAAGTGCCTCAAATGTGATCCTTTTTGTGGCCGCATGCCATGCAGGCTCTGACTGTTCCTTACCGTGTTTTGAGGAGGGTCGTGGAGGTATTTGGCTCCATCTGGGTTTGGGCTTCCAGTCTGAGCGCTCCCGCAGAGCTGCTTCTGGGGGAGCCCTCTGGGCTGTGTGAGCGCGGGGCTGCCCGGTCTTGTCCGGCGGCCCGCAGGGGGCGCCAAAGCCCCCTCTGACCCGCGGGCGCAGGACGCTCTGCCCTCAGACTGGGCTCGGTGACCAGCTGGCGGGAGCTTTCTCTCCTCAGGGCCGTCAGGGCTCGGGTTTCTGGATAACGGGGCTGCGTCCAGGCTCAGAGGAGCGGGCTTGCCTCAGTGCCCCAGCAGGGAGGCGCTGCAGGAGGGAAAAATGAGGACGAAGTAGACGTTTCCTGTGTCCAGCTGAGCGCTGACCGGAGGGCCATCTCAGAGGACTCGGGGCGCGGGGGGAGAGCTCCATGTGCAAAACGGCGGGTTTTCAGTTAGATTTCTGTTAGATGATCTGGAGGCTGACCAGTGATGTTCTTCAGTGAAGGTGGCCAGTTTTCCTGTCACTGTTTCTTGAGAAGACTGTCCTTTCCTCTTCGCTCGTTCCCGGTTTGATGTTCATGAACTGACCGCGTACATGTGGCTTCACTCCTGGGCTCTCTATGTCTTCCGCGAGTCCACGTGTCTGTGTTCGTGCCAGTTCCTCACTGTGGTGCTTCCTACCGCTCCGTGATGTAGTTTGAAGTCGGAGAGGAAGATGCGTCTAGCTGTGTTCTTCTTTCTCAGAGTCTTTTTGGCTGTTTAAGGGCCTGTTCAATATTAGCAGCCTAATATTAGGAGTATTTCTATTTCTGTGAAAAATGCCATTGAATGTTATTTTGCGATCGCAGTCAATGTATTTGTTGATGGCTTTGGTTGGAGTGGACATTTTAATTCCTTATTGTTCCAGTGCATGAGCATGGAATAGTTTTCTGTTTATTTGTGTTTTCTTTGGTTTCTTTATCAGTGCTTTCAAGTTTTCTGACTACTGGTCTTTTATGTCGTTGATTAAGTTTGTTGCTAGATGTTTTATTCTTTTTGATGCAATTATAAGTGGGATTTTCTTAATTTTTGTTTCTGCCTGTTGTTAGTGTATAGAAACACAACTGATTTTTGTATATTGATTGGGATTGTAAATTGTAGTATTTTATATGATTGTAAATTGATCCAAAATGATTCAGTTTTACTGAATGTAGTCTGACAACTTTTTGTGAAGTTATGTGGAAAATTTTATTTGTAAAATCTATTTCTCCTGCAATAGGTCATCCAGAGGACCCAAGACATGGTGGTTACTAATAGACTTCCCACAGTACTTCTTCATTCCATGTGGACTCCTACAATGGCGGTGAGCATCACAGGTTCCCTTGAAGTTCATCTGGGTAAGGCTTGGCCTGTATAAGAAAGTTTCATGCCTGTCTAATCTGATTTTCTTTTATGGTATTGACATGGTTGTTTTGAAACATAATTTACTTTCCAGTAATTTAAAATGTACAGAAAACTCCTAGCAATGGGAAAAAGTACTCACATTTGCCACGTCATCTAAAATACAGTATGTGTTTCATCCAAAATGGGTGCATTCTCCTGCAGAACCAGCACATAACCTCCAAAATCAGGAAATCACATGGTTTCTACATTATAATGTAATCCACAGCCCCACTTCCACTTTCAGCAGTTGTTCAATTGTATGAATATATCTTTTTTTCCATCTTCATCCTTTTTTCTTTTTTTAGAGTGTTACTGAGAGTTTCAGTTATTTTTTTCAAAGCTTTTTCTGGCTTTGGATTTGACTTGTTTGGATATCTCAGACTAGTGGAATCACAGAACGTTTGTCCTTTGTTGGTCTGGTTTATTTCACTTAATATGATGACCATAAGGTTCGTCCACAAGGTAGCATTGTCAGAATTAATGACTTTTAAGGGCTGAATCATATTCCATTGTGTGTATACCACAGTTTGTTTATGGAATTGACTGCTATGGACACTTAGATTGCTTCTGTTTCTTGGCCAGTGTGAATCATGCTGTTGTGAATATGACTGCAGAAATATCAATTTCTTCAGCCCCCTTTCCCAAACCTTTTGGGTACATAGCATGAAATAGAATGGAAATATATATTTATTCCATGTGTTAGTTTTGGAGTAATTTCTGTAATGTTTTGCATAGTGGCAGCACCATTTTAGTTTATATGGTAGAATACTGTTCAAGCTTTTGAATATATCCTGTGTTGCATATTCAGTCACCCACCGACGTAAACTTGAATGGGTTCTACCTTTGGGCTATTGTGCATAATGTCACTATGAATATTTGTGTACCAGGTTTTGTTTGAATTATTAACATAGTACTATATATGAAAGAAACCGCAAGGACCTACTGTACAGTTTAGGAAACTGTATTGAATATCTTATGATAATGTATAATGGAACAGAATGTCAAAAGGAATATATGAAAAAGACGTAATAGCCATAATAATTATTGTGCCAACAATATGAGTTATCATAGCAGTACTCAACATGTATTTATACATGCCACTAAGATATTCACATCTGTAAGTATATTTCACTGATCGATTATATAAAAAATAGAGAACTCAGAGAATAGATAAACTTCCTGTCATTGCTCATCATCATTTATGCACTATTACTCCCTGTAAACACTCATTGTATAAGTGCTGGACTAGGAATTTACATTATTGTAAACCAAGAGATTGTGAAGATGTAAGGAAGTATAGCTTATTTAATTCCTTAATGAAGGATTATAGAACTCTATGTACATGAAGTGAATGAAAGTCAAACAGTTTAATGGAGCCACATTATTACTAGAGTGATGAGCTTCCACCCCACCCAATGTTAACTCACAATTAAATCCTGCAGTCGTCTGGCCTCAATATCTGCTTCCTGCCATCCAGAAAGAAAAGGTGAGGAAGTCCTGACAAAATAGATGCTATTTTTCTTTTTTTGATTTGTATTTTATCACAGGGCTTGGCAAAAAGAGGGCCTAACCTGTTTTTAGAGTTCCATCCCAAGGCTTGCTCTGGCATCTTACATATGTTGTCAAACTGCTGATTATTTTCAACAAAGGACAATGATCTGTACTTCAGTTTCTGTTGCTTGAGCTGGAACAGCAGGCATCCCTTTAAGTGCAGTCTTTCATGCTGAAGTAGGCATACCTGAAGCAGTAGCATGAGATGAACACATTTATCGTGTAGACCTCGCATCCCATGAATTTGTAATAATTTTTCAGTTATACCCATCATCATCGGAGGAGCTGACTTGTCCCAGTAATAACTGGAGTACCCAATATCACAGTTCTTTGACTTATTAATACTTCTTATGAGTACATTTATGAGTACTTCTTCCAATATTCTTTCCCCTACTTCGGTCATGAAGAGTAGAAGCTGATGGCAGTGGTTATTGAAATGTATATCGATTCCTAGGTGGCACAGTCAGTAAATAATCTGCCTACCAGTGCAGGAGATGGAAGTGATTTGGGTTTGATTCTTGGGTCGGGAAGATAACATTTCATACACTCGTTTTATGTGAGCAAGTTTGATACTCATGAGTTTTTTTCTTCCGTATACAGAGAAACAAATGCTGTTCAACGACACTGAAAGAACCTTAATGTTGAAAATCAGATCTGTGTTGTGAGCAATGCTTAGAGATCCATGAGCCTATCATACTTGTATTTCCCTCAGTGAAATATTTTGAGAAAAGCTCTTCATTCATGGTATAGATTCATGAAGAAGCTAAATAGCATTAATCCTTTACGTTGACAACTGTAAATTTAAATCTCCTGTGAATCATATGTGACAACCACACATACCAACATGATTTATTAGTGTTATATCAATATTTTTAGTCCTATTGTATTTCAACTAAAAATATCAATATATAATTGTACACAAAGTCAAGACATAAAATCAGTGCAAATACAAAATATTCCATCCTTTGAGAAAGGGAGCAAAAATTCTATGTGCTTTGCCTATTGCATTTTTATGTTTTAGATCCTTAAGTATTTTATTCACCACACCCAACTGAATGATTAACAAATCTTCAGAGAAGAAAGGATCATTTCTCTCTAAGAATGAGTAGTTCAGCTTCTCTCAAAGCAAAGTCATAAGTGAATCTAATTTTGTGTGAGACCATGAAGACTCAGTGTTTTCATTATGCTTGTGCGTATGATGGGAGGTCTGAGAAGGTACTTCTGAAGGTTTATTCATACCAGTCATTCTCATATTTGTCTTTAAAGTTTAATCACTGAGGTGTTGCTTCTACACTTGCACTAGGCTGAGTAGCAACATGCCCTTTCTCCCTGAGCTTGAGCTCACCACAGCCTAGTAGATGGAAATCGTCAGGATATTCTAGAAACCCTTTTTATTGCAGTCTCTTCAGGAGGTTACAAGTGCTGCAAACGTCAGGATTTTACAAAGCACTTTTTACAACCTTAGATAAGGATAAAAAGTTAACACTCGTGACAGACACAGGCTTCCATGGCCTGTACCTGATTGTTGGCTTTGCTTTCCTAATCATCCTGTTTCTTATACCCACTAAGATGTCACTGTATTTTTTTTATCATCATTTTATCTTTGATGGTTTTTAGATCTATTATGGATTTTCCTATATATCTTCACTTATTGGTGAGGGTCTTATGTTAGTAATAGTTACTAAAACTGACTTCCAGTCAGTTAGCTGTGGTAGAATAGGAAAAAGAATGACCAACTGTATACTATTAATATTATGTATTAATATATTTAGTTTTATTGTTTGCAGTCATCCAATTCTAACTTTCTGAAATAAACTTTCAGAAAAATCACGTCCTTTTGAATGTCCATTTGACTGTATAGGAGCACGGCAATGTTATTACATAAAATTGTTTACAGTTTCCATTACATTTCTCCCATTTGATGTAGATATCAGCCTTTGGTTCTATCAGTAGCATTGCAAGTAAAAAAAAAATTTATTAGCGCTCCTATGGTAATTTTACTGTTAGCAATAAGTATAGCATAAAGTGGACACAGAAGAGGTTAGAGGAGACCAACTATGAAAGTTAGTTTAAAAGAAAATATACAGTGTTGAATGATTACAGTAGGATTAAATTTAAAGTTATGAAGTTCCTTTAGTATAGACAAGTATTATTCTATCCTTTCAGTTTCCTTTGCAGGGGTGTTAATGTACAGATTCCAGTACTATGGCTGGAGTGAATAATACTATCATTATTCATGAGAGCAACTCTACTAAATCCTAAGGCTCATATCACTCAAGGTATTTTAATACCTATTATATTAGTAATGTGTGTAGTTTGTGAAGTCACATAAGTTATATTCTTTCAAGCAATAGTATCAAACAGCTATGGCATCAATTGTGGATGTGAATAGATGTAGAATGTGAATCCGTTTCACTGTGACAGGTTATCATTGAAGGTATTCTATTAATGCCAGTAACAAAGCTGTGCAGAAATAATACAACGTTTAATCAGAAAACAAGATTTACTAATTTGTTTTATTATTCTATTTCTTTTAAACCAATTTAATGACAACAGGCTTAACTTTTCATTAACTTGTATGACCATCAGCAGTTTGACGAAGTTGAAGAACATGACTGGTTTGTAGTCTTCCTCATCAGTTCATTCCATCTACTAGCTTTAAAATCATTTAGTACAGAGCTCAAACACTGTCTAGTTGTTAATTTAGTGTTTTGTTTGATTATCATGCAGAATCATTTTAAAAGTAAAAGTATGCTTGTATGAGTTAGAGCTCTGATCCCAACAGTCCATGTAGAAGCTTCCACTGAGAAATGTACAGTACTGAAATTTGTGAATGTAGTATACTGCGAGTCACAATAAGTATAAACAGCTTCACAGGCTACTTATTTGAAATGACCACTACTAATGACATTCTCATTCATTTGAGGACTAAATATTGCCAACTTAGGCTGTGTTTGCCAAATCGAGTTTGAAGTATTCTTCACATAGTCCTTCACTGGTCATGGCACTCGTCAGATTGAAGAAATACGTATACTCATGTTTTGTTTGAGATTTTAAAGTCATTCTTCAGTTTTCTGTGAGGAATGGTTCTGTATATGCCCCGTGGTTCCGCAGATCCACTGATGTTCATGTGTCTTGAGGCTTCCCAGGTGGTGCTAGTGGTAAAGAACCCACCTGGCAATGCAGGAGACATAAGAGATATGGCTTCAATTCCTGGGGCAGGAAGATCTCCTTAAGGAGAGCAGGCAACCAACTCCAGTATCCTTGCCTGGAGAATCCCCTGGACGGAGGAGCCTGGTGGGCCCTAGTCCATACGATCCCGAAGAGCTGGACACGATGTCAGTGACTTAGCATAGCACATGATTCATTGTCGTAGCTGATATAACGGAGATGGCAGGTAAAGAGGTGCCAGCAGGCGGAAGTCAATATTCACCACCTTTAAACTTTGGAATTTATGGTGATATTTTACACCCATATTTGTATGACTTCATAGTTGGAGAGTCTATGCATATGAAGGGCTGATTGTATTATATTTATGTTGAGGGAAGATTTATTTTTATGTGGTTTGAGATACGGGTCCCATTTCATTCATATGCATGTGTATACTCATCACCTATCATCATTTTTTGAAAAGATCATTGTTTTGAAATGTTGTTGCCGAACCATGAAAGATGCCGGGATTCTTGGCCTCCTTAGGAGAAGAATTCAATCCGGGGCCAGTGTTGAGGCTTGATCACTCAGAGATTTTGTGTCACAAAGTTTTATTAATGTATAAAAGACATAAAGCTTCTGACATAGACATCAGAAAGGGGTGGAAAGAGTGCCCCCCTGCTCGTCTTTAGCCGGATGTTATATAGCTACTAGCAGTCTACTAATTAGAGAGAGGAATGGCAGCAGGCCCCTCACCCACAGATACATGGAGATGGCACCAGGTGAGTCATCCTGGGCCATAAAAGGATTGACATGAGCAGATATATAGCTTCATTAACATAGAGTAGGAGAACAAAGCATATTGGTAAAGCATATTGGTTTATCAAGTCTGTTCTGAGCCTTTAGGCAGAACCTACTTGAAGACAGAGTCTAGGGTAAATAAATAGTACATTCACATAGCTTAAGGCAAACATTTCTATAGCAAAAAATGCATTGGTTAGCTTAAGGTTTGAGAAGAGTTAAGTTCAGGTGGAATCAGGTGTCATTATAGCAACACAGAATTTTAAGATAAAAGCTCTTTTAAAGTTTGAATAGAGAAAGGGAAAAAAGATAACACGAGCTTGTTTCCTCCTGCCTCTTGGAAAAAATGTCTGACACTTGCAGTCTACTTCCTCCCTTTGGAGACCCCTACTGGCCTTCCTGCCTGTAACCCTCTCAGTTTCAGTCATTGAGTGTTATCTGCCTTGTGAAACATTGAGTCTAGAATTATGTGTTTATTTTGGGGTATTTCATGCAATTTCATTTAAATGCATATGTTAATAGTAGTATTACAAAGTTTGTTATGCCATTGCTTTGTGTACTGACATATGACATAGGGAAATGTGAGTCTCCAAGTTCAGTTTTGTTTTTCATGTTTGTTTTTCTTTTTAGGGGTATGAAAAAAAATAATACGACTGTTAAAATCAGATCTTGTATTTTTTGCTAAATATGAATTCTGATCACATCGAATCTGGATATGTGTCTGTGCATTAAAGTCCTAATAACTATGTTCATTGATTTCACTACCATGGGAAGTTTTCATATCTATTGAGGATTTACTTCATTTCAGTCATACTTGTTTAATTTTCTGTCTTACAGTGTTGTTCATAGATCAAAGGTATTAAAAATTGAAAATGATATTTGAAAATAGGCATCCATTTTAAAATTCCTTGTGAGGTTATTCATTGGTAATTTAGAAAACTGAATGTATTGTGTGTAGCTATAATTTTTTGTTGTCATTCTGTGAATTTGAAGCATGTATGAAGTTGTTTATGGTTTAAACATTCATACAGATGATGTCCAATATTTATCTGAATAGACTTGCTTTCAATTTGTAGTTTCCCATGAATATGTCTTTCTTTATGGATTTGGGTAGAACTTTGTGACGATTGAAACGTCATAGAAACTGGAATTTGTTGAAATATTTATGGTTTAAAAATATCTTGTGTATAGAATTATCCAGATTACTGTTGGGTATTAGATTGCTATGTTATAATATGTATGACACACATGTGTTCCACTGTGATCAATTGGATATGTGGTGGAGAGGTATTTTGGTGGTACAAGTGATTTAAATGATGTGATCACAGTGTTTATATTCCTGTGGTGTGGTTAATGGGTCTTGGATCCATGTTTATATATTACTCCCTTGTCTCCTGTGATGCATGTGAAGTGTGAAATTGAAGATGATGAAGGTACCTAATTCAAAACGTAAGTAAGGGTTGAGGGTGTGAGTAGGGTGTGGGTTAGGTTTATGTGTGGGATAGAGTGTCCTATGAGGGTGAGGGTGTCGCATGAGGGTGTCTGGTGTGAGTGTTCGGGGAGGGAATCTGGTGGGGGTTAGGGTTTAGGGGTTAGAGGTTGGGGTTGGGGTTAGGACTTAGGGCGTAGGGGCTAGGGCTTAGGGATTAGGGGTTAGGGCTAGGGT